>NC_028645.1:50395313-50470476 GCF_001406875.1 Solanum pennellii | reverse complement strand
TATATATATATATATCAGAGGATTACCTATATAGGTCCTCTTCACTTCTATTTTTCCCCTCGTCACTTTCTCCTTCTCTGTTGTTGTTTTCCGTTTCATAACCTATGATATTACTTCCTTTGAATAATCCATCTCTACTTCCTCTTTCTTTGGATTATCAACGTGATGTTTATGTGTTTCTTGGTTGTTGATAATCATCTAACAAGAGTTAGTATCTTGTTAGATGAGCTCGTCTTCCTTTCATTATTTATTCTTTCTAACTTCATTGTTATTTTCAAGTTGTGATCTATGATGTAACGTGATTTCACAGTATTTCTTATGCATTTCATTTAAGATTTGTGTGTGTTTAGAGCCTTGTTTTCATTGGTTTTAACAAGTTTTGTTTCTTGTTTTGCAGGAAAGATGTTCAGGCAGAAAAGGGAGAACACAACTGTAAAAAAGTATAGAGAGAGACCTACGGAGGAAATCGATAGTGCGTCGTTCAATCGACGGACACAAGGTGGTGATCGTAGATGGGCAGATAAGGCATTGGAGGAAAATCACGGAAGTCTGACTAAGTGGGGAACTACGATAGGAACTGTACTGGTGAACCATCGTTTGGTTCATAGAAGGTTCCAATACCTCATTTTTTAATATTATATATATGGACCTATGGAGAAGAATCGACGCCGCATAGATGGATCGACGGACCATACTGTTTGTCCGTCGTTTGATTCATAGAGGGTGCCATCATGAGAGAAAAATATTTTCTAAGTCATGATTGGGTGAAGAAAACCACAGACCATCGATTGTTAGTATTCACGTCTATTGAAGTCGTGTCATTGCACAAAACATTACTTATTTGAATTCCTTTTTAATTAGGACTTCTTTTTTCTATAAATAGGGTATTCAAACCTCGTTTTTTGGGTTAGATACTATTATTCTTGTCCTACTTTATGTATTGAAGATTGATTTTGCAACTTAAGAAATTAATTGATTTTCGGATTATATTTTGAAGCTTGTGATTTGAATTTCTAGTGTGTTTTCTTGGTTTATTCTTCTTGCTAAGTAAGTTCATGATTTCTTCATCTAAAATTATGAATCGTGATCTTACTAACATGTGTAACTACATCCACAACTAGGGTTGTGGGAACCATGGGTTATTAACAAAGTATGAGTAGCAATTAAGTAATTCTTGAATAGTGTGTTGCATGCATTGATAATTCTTTCGTTTAGAAGTCTTTTTAACGGTGGACAACATTAGAACTCGGCTTGTTTCTACTTGCCGGACAAAGAAGGTAGTTAATAGAAAAAAGAATTATCAACATAGATTTAGTGTGATACTATCTAATAGACTAGTGTCGATTGGTGAGAATAATAACTAAGCTATACAAAGATTATGATGTACAATATGAGGTAATGGTAAGGGTCAGTAACTTATATACACGTAGTTGGACCAAGGTGCTGGGTGAAATTCTCTAGATGCCGACGCAGGGATTTAGAGATACCTAACTTTTCACTTTGCATGTAATACACTAGGAAATGATTGTTATTGCCATGAATACTACGTTATGAACATGTGGGAAACACATATACCCTAATTACTCTCTTTTCTTGATAACAACCAAAATATACTTTTGTTCACTTGATAACTACACCATTGAAGGAGTTTGTTTCACAACCCCCCCTTTTTTACTTAGTTTTTTTTTTAAATACATAGACTAAACATATATAATTGTGGGTTATAATTAAGTCTAAACCACTTTCCTCGTGGGATCGACCCCAACCTACTAGTTGGGTTCTTTACTTGATAACGATAGGTTATGCTTCTTTAGGGAGGTGTAATTTGGGCGTATCACTCTCAGGTTCCATGGGTTGTGCTCGTTGTTTTTTGTTGTCGGATTTTATTTAATGGAGGAAAACCTCTTCATCTGGTAGAACCTCTCCCTTCCTTTTCTTCTTTTCCTTTTCCTCCTTAGATGCTCATCATATTTCTACAGGCGGTCATGTGACAAAGTGAAAGGATAAGTCTACTCCAGCGCCCTTTAAAAGTGTTGCTGGCTTCCTCCATGTTTTATAGCTCCATTCTTTACTCTAGATCCCCCATTTGGCCGAGTCATTTTGCTGGCTATAATAACATAGGATAAATAGCATTTCCTTGTTTATATTGCCTTCTAGGACTTTGTAAGTATGTTGCTTATGGAAAATTCAATGTTGTAGACTTTTAGTACCTCCTATCTCCTCAAAGGTGAAATTCTTAAGTACAGGCATAGTAGTTTATCATTTTTGATGATTCTCCTCCCCTTCGTCGCCAAGCTATTAAAACATGTAAATGTGCATTTCCCTTTGTCAATAGAATCTTCCGCTTCAATCTGCGTTTTTCGGATAGCCGGGACCCGATGTTGATTCCCAATTTAAATGTCAGCTCCAGGTTTGGGCTAGGTTTAGTAAAATGATCTACTCACGTATTTCCTTCTCTTAAAATGTGGTGGAAAATGAATTTCTTCTATTGTAAACATGCCTGAATATTTGACTCTATTACTACAATCACGTTGGACATACCCACTTCCTTCTAGCACTTTGTACATTAGAATTGAGTAAGTTTGAATAATAACTTCCTTGTGCAGTGACTGCTTACAATGATTACATTCCTCTTGTATAGCTTTAGCTGCTGCAACTGTGTTTGTAGTATCTTCTATAGTTTCTCCTTACACATATTTAATATCACCCTTATCATTCCTCAAACAAAAAGTATAGGAACTCCAACCCGAATTTGTCCTAGAGGATCCATCTGTATTATATTTGACCCACCCATTTAGTGAAAATTCCCATAATACAGGATCAATCTGGAATCATGCGACTAATGTCAGCTTCCTTCATTTTTGATCCAGGTGTTATTTTTCCATAATTCCCTTCTTACAAAGTTTGGTAAAGCTCTAAACAAAGGTTTTACGGCCTAAGAGCACCCACTAGACGTGACAGAACATACTGGACCCCGAAGGGGTCTCATAAAAGCCCTTAGCATAATCATACCATAAAATAGTAGAAAATGTGGGAATTTTAAACTTTTAAAATATATTTGAAGTCATTTCCATAAATTTCAAATGGAAGTCTTTCAAACTCTTTGTCCCAAAACCATCTCTTTAATACTCATGAATAATAGTCTTTGGGACGCGGCCCATACAAAGTCTAGAAACATAAAGGAAATGACATACTAACAAAGTGGATATTTTCCTCGAAGCTATAAGGACTCAAAAGATCTTCAACTGTTCTAAATCCATGAAACTTAGCTCTGAGAGTGACTCAAGCCTCCAACCCTACATTTGGTTAATATTTAGGCAATATGCGCTAGTACAAAGGTACTAAGTATGAAAGCTTGTACATCATAATAAGAGCATCTCAAATGGTTTGTCAATATAAGACATAAGCATAAGAGATAATAATGTATTCATAGCATAATTATAATGTTCATAGCATAATCTTCAACATAAAAATCATATAAACACAAGTAATTATAAAACATAGTAAATAAGAATAGAAGTTACATCATTTTCACGGCAAAGTCTTTACTCATATTTTCATGGTTACATACATCAACCTTAAGTATTTAATATTACAATAGAACTACATCACAAGCCACCTCCAAGTATACTTGTGCAATGCAAGGATAGCATCCTATACTAGCATCCAAGCTAAGTACCTCTCTTTGGGCATTCTTGGTCATAGTCCACCTTCATAGTCAAGACCTAGGTGTTCAGCTAATCTTAAGCATAGTCGATATACTTGATTTAAGTCTTTATGATTCTCTACTATAAGGGCACCATTCTTATTAGTAAGCTCAAATCACACTTGTGCAATGCATGAAAGACATCCCTACTAACCTTAACACTAAGCATAATTTGAAGTATTCCTAGTCATGTTCACCCTACTTTGGTCTCACTATTATCTTAACTCCACATAACTAAGGGAATCTATCACCTTTAGTCAACTATAACAAGGGAGGCAACTAAGGCACAATCCTATCTCAACTAATATTCTTTAGTAGCCCTAAGTCATACTTGTGCAAAACAATCATAGAACTCCATAATAATAATCATGCAAAGTATATTCCATATATTGTTTATATTTTTTATTATTTACTGGAGAGTTTTAATAAACTTTGTGTAACACCCCGAAAACTAGCAAGTTGAAATAGTGAGTTCTAGAGCCTTTTGTTAGAGGTTTGGTGTCACCACCCGAAAGAGTACCCTAGAAGAAATGATATTCTCAAATCGTGGCATGGCATACTTGAACTCTCGGAGGTCTTGCACAAGCCCTTTTGACATAAGTCATTGCATATATATATGAAAATTAGTGCGGAATTAAACTTTTCAAAATAATTGAATAATACTTCAAAATCTCTTTTGTAGAAAATCACAGGAATTAGGTTAAGTCTCTTGTATCCATCTTAGACACACGAATATCTTGGGTCACGGCCCATACATCAACATAATTGAAATAAAAAAGTGTAATACAATGTAATTAACAATAAAAGCTAAACATAGTTATGTCCTCGTATCAATTAGGGACATTCCACAACTTGCTTGAATGAATGCCTATACCAAGCTTCACTTCAATGATATCTCTCAATTGCCACTTACAGCTTTAGACTTAAGACAAATTATATGGAATTAGTACATTATAATGCACTAAGTATGTTGTAATGCAATAAAATCATGCTAAACGGACATTTGTATAAAACATGCTCTTTTTGAAAAAGAAAATCATAACATTAGTATAAGAAACCACATCAAGTCAACCTGAACACATGTAAGAAACATTCCAAGTAACCCTCAATGTAGCATCAATATCACTTCAAAACCATATAAGCATACCACCCTCCTACCAAAGGTTATCCTAAGACCCACATGAGTAAGATATTAAGTGGCTGCCTATACAAACCCTTCACACGCACCTAAGTGATCTTTAAGACTACCTAAATCAAGATTATTCCCATTTAATCCATTAAAATCCCTACCTAGAATTTCTCTAAGACTCATCGAAGTAAGACATGAAGAGACCACCCATACACCCTCTTCAAGCCTACCTAAGCAATCCTTAAAGCTACTCTAGATAAGTAACTTTTCATTTATATACATTTAACTTAAGTTACTGTATTCATTAAGACATTTAAGAGACATTCAAAAATTAAGGACTTTCACATAATGGTCTTGAAGAAGACCTAGGGAACCTACATACTAGTATCTTCAATACCTACTTATGCAATGTCTAGATAGCGTCCCAATCCACTACCTAAACGTTGTAGAACTTCTCCAACACTAGAATGTATCCCACATGATGAAAATATGCATTAATCGACATGAAACTATACTAGCTAGGCATGGAATCCGAAGTCAACCCTACTACGATGTAGGGTGTTTTACTTGCCAAAGGTAGAACTAGGACAAATCCAATGCAGGCACATGTATAAGGAATATCAAAGGATTCTTCGTACTCTAGTCTCATCTTAAGTATAGTCACTCTCTAAGCATACTCACTCGGTGCTAGCCTTTGTTCTCATATAGTAAATCAATCACAGGGTCATATGAAGAGGTACCATATAGTAGTCATAACAAAGTCATAATACACCTTACCAAAGATGGGTCCACTAGGGCTGCCACACAGTGGTTACTGGGATAGCTTCATGACGTTCTTAAGGATAGTTTCATGTCGTTCCGGCCAACCTACCTCTAAGTAGATTATTCACATAAAAAGGATACCGTTTTGACATTCAACTTCAAGGATATCATAACCTTGTATCTTGTTTGAAGGTTCCACATTAATGATCTTATTAACCATGTTCAATGTCATATTTCTATCATACATACATATACATGACAAAGGTGCTTTATCCTACTAAGTCAAGATCCATATTCATATTCTTCATATATCAAGTAGAGGGACTTAGGTCTACGAAAACAAGACACACTGATCATCATCTTATTACATGTTCAATATCATTCAAGTAACACATAGGGACAACCAAGTCTACTAAGAGTCACCCTATACACTTTTATACACTTCTATGGAAACATAAATATAACTCACCATCAGAATCAAATAGTCAACTAGGAAGATTTACACTTGAACATCAAGTTACACTTTAAGACATCATGATACTCTACTATAGACACATTTCATCAACTAGAAGAACTCATGCTTTGACTTCACATATACACATAAGTCATATAGACCTTAACAATGATCACATATCCAAGTTATAACATGATAACATCATAATTCATAAAGTAATGCTGACAAGGCAACATTCTTCACAATTATAGCACATCAGCACCGCCAATATAAGTGGACCATACCAATCATCACAATTCAAATACCTATACTACACAATATAGAAGAGGTTAGGTTAACATACCACCATTTCAACATCAACACCTCTAATCTTTAGACAATTCAACCAATTCAATATTCAAAAGCTCTTACCAATAGCCATAATAACCAATTCAAACAAATAATCAAACAATACAAAAATTTAACATAGTACAATATGAAATTCATCAAATTAAGAAAACCTATATACAATTCTAACATGCTTCTCACATAATTCAATAGCCGAAAGTAATCTACACAAGAAATCAATACAATAGAGACATTCAAATCACCCATATAATAGCCAAAATTAAGATATCATTATTTGAATGGGTTTATAAGGAATTTGATCTAAAATTAATCAATTAACATCAATTATATCATAAACCATTGATTCAAATCGTTTAATGTAAGAACCCATGGCTAGATATCAAAGTAGGAGATTTTATCGTTTGAGAAGTCTTCAAAAAGTCTTTGAAATTGTGCTCCTTGAAGAAAGAAGATTCAAGGATGAAACACCATACCTTGACGAAGACAATCCACAAAAATTATGAAGAATTGATGGAGAAATCAATCTTCGAGCACCCAGTTTGCTTCAAGATCCAATGGTGTTCCAGAGAATTCCATTTGGGGTCTTGTGTTTTTAATTTGAAAAATGAACTCAACATAAGGTTCAAGACATATAAAACCACTTAAAATACCCAAAAAATCCCTTAATTGACCACCCATTTTATTTTTACAATGCTAGGTAAAATTCCCAAGCACCCTGGCCTTGGCCGAGCCACATGTAGAAACCTTGCAGGTTTCCATCGACGCTAGCACCTAAAGAGTATCGACCCCCCTGTGGACCGTCCTGCAGGTTCGTTTTAACGACCGACGAGCACCCCTAGACGTAACCAGAATCTTCATCTTCGAAGAGGACTAAGACTAGCCTCTTAGAAATCATCATTACATTTCATAGGTCAAAATACAGAAAAATTTGAAACTTTATACATATTGAGGTACTAGTTTCTGAGGACGTGCTTCGCACGTGTGTTTCATGTGAATTTTTATAGATACGTTAGAATGACTAAAATCTCATGGAAATATATATGTAATTGTAATTAATAGTAAAATGTAACAATTACAAAATTCAAAGACTTACGGCAATAAAACATTCATAGAAAACTAAATTAAGAAGTCTAACAAAGTGAAAAAAAGACAAAAAGAAAAAGAATATTTAAGAAAAAATAGAAGATAGACATTATTCTTATAAGATTGATGTATATATAGATGAAAAAAATAAGTAAAAAATTAGCACATAACTCTCTATATTATTATCGACTCCTTTCACATTCTATCAAAATTCAAGAGTCTTCATCATATATTTTTACTATAGAATAAAAATAATAGCCTAATAATCTTGGTAGGGGTTTCATGAGATAAAGAAGTTGAATTTATATAAATACAATAGAAGGAATATCAAAAGATATCTTAAAGTTTTAGTTTAAATATTTGGAGGTTATGAATATGAAACGATGAGAGTTATGAATACTAAGAGTATAAAAGTTCAATAAGTAATTAGAAAATAATAATAAATAATGAAGAATATGAAAAAAAATTAAAGTTAGCAAACCATGTAAAAATAACAACTAAAGTTCTTATCATGTAACTAAGCATTAATGAATTTAAATTTGTGAAGATAGTAATAGTCAAGAGGACATTATCAATGTGCGTCTCCATTTTGTAGATTTGCTCCCTTTAAATTATTAAATTTCGTTATTTATCATTAAGGATAATACTTTATCCACATCAATTATATTATTAATGAGAGGGGTTAAGGAAAAAGTTATAAGAAGAGGAAAAGAAAAGAAATTTAGGTAAATATATTTTTTAAAAAATTATAATTATTATATACATATAGATTATAGATGATAAATATTAATAGATTAGATATTTAATTAGTAATTAATCTTAGGAAGTCTAAAAGTCATCAACATTTAATTAATTTATAAAATAAAATATTTAAATATTTTATAACAATTTAATTTATAGAAAGGGTAAAACCGTAATTTAACTTTCAACTTTTTTGTTCATGCTTTTAGTAATATATGATACATGGACCTCTTGCTTACGTTAGATACATACATATGAAGTTTACTTAGACTCCATGCATAGAAAGCTTACATATGCTTCTCGTTTAATTAACATAACCAACATACAATGAATTAGTCTAGTGATACCGTCTAACATTAAACTATCTAAACAAAGTACAATATTTGGGCATAGACCTTACAAAAGTACATATGGACACATAAGTATTACAAATTTTTTTTGAAGAATATGGAAGGAATGGATGTCTTTTAGACTATATCAATACTACTAGGGTAGATCAAAGGCACCATCATAGTACTCGGAGGACTTACCAACTACTTGGAGGATGAAGTCCACGTATCCTTTCAAAGTGGCAAAGTATCTCTTCAATGGCCGAAACCTACAATGTTATAAATAGGGAAGATATATGGGTTAGTCCAAACAACATGTATTAAATATGGTTCCGATGCATAAAATCATTAAAGCATGAGAAAAGGCAGAATTTAGTCAAAACTATGCTTTATGTTCAATAACTCAATCATACATATATATGGAACATTATAAGTCAATCCAACAAGATACTAACCGAATACATAAGCAACCAAAAGCAATGTTTGTGCAATGCCAAAAATAGAACCCCAATAACCCTATCTAAAGCTAAGCATCACAGTAAGTCACTAGCAACATGCACACAACATAATTCACATTTTAACACAATATGCTTGATTCATAAATTCATATAAAGCTTAATATATATATATATAACATTTAACCAACTTTATCATATACCTTATTACTAGAACCATCCCTTAAGTTCCTACATGTGCAATGAGTAAGAGAAGTCCCGTACCTTCCCTTACCTTATGTAGTAACCTTTAAGACAAGCCCTAATAATATTTCAAATACTTTACCCATTTACTTACCATATTACATTTGGGAAAATAGTGCAATAACCAACATGAGACCATGTGAGCTATGTGGAATCCAATGTTCTCCTCCCACATTAAAAAGAGAAGGCTAACACTTGCCTATGGTGTAACCAATCTTACATAGCTATCTAGGTTGATGCATTAAGCTATAGTCTTATGCGGACACATAGTTAAGGGTCAAGGATATTATTACTAGAAACCTTGATTTACTAACGTAGTGGTTTTCATGTCATGAGACAACACATATCCTAGAAATCCGGACTTACTAAACATGAAGAAACCCATGTGAGAGGCCGGACTTACTTAATGTGAGACCTCCATCTCATTTACATGTCCTTTCGGTACTAATCATCTATTCCCTTTAGTAGTTATCATACTCCTTATATATGATCATATTAGTTTCTTCTCTACCCCTATGTGAACAATTCATCTTAATAGATAATAGGTACTCATAAGTGAGAACTACACTTTACCTTTAGAATACAAGTGAGTAAACCTTCCACACTACATTTTTAAATAATCATGAGGAGTTAGTTTCAATCATGTAATGATTCTATATTAACATACTTGCATACTTCATAGCCAATGCAATAGTATAGGGTTAATATTGAGAAATACTTGCTATGAACATCACAACCATACATTAGAAATAGAAGCATAACAATCCAAGTAAATCATACCTCATAACCGAATTCAAGAAGAATCACTGTTCATACATTATTGCCCTTTCATTGCGTTTATACTTCAATTACCAAGAATTACATAGGCAATGAATAAACAAGGTAAATTCAAGAAGTAATACATAGAAATTACTATTCCACACAATTTTTATAGAATTACAAGACATAATGAATGTAGGGAAAAAAGGGTTCAGAGGGGCAATCTTGATGGATAAGCAATAATTGACAATTTATACTTAGTTAAACAATGATAAGTACTATAATCCATCAAACTTGATCAACAATTTCGTTTTGAAAAGCAAACCCATGTCTAGATTGAAAGCCTAGTTTTGGGAAAGTTGAAAATCATCTTTGTGAAGGCCTTCTGGGGAAAGAAATTCCAAGAGTGAATCAAACCATACCTTAGTGATGATATTTCCACGACTTTGTGATTAAAACCATGGTCAAGTCATCCTTGAATTGGAGCTCTAGGTTTCTTTATTGGAGGTTGATGTTTGGGGAAGAGTTAGACTAAAGAAAAGTTAGAGAGATATGTGTTTTGGGAATTGTGGGTTGGTGGGTTGGTTTAATGGGGGTTAGGCCTTTTATACTCACTTAACTGATATAATTAAACATCATTTAATCCCTAATTAAACCCCTAACTAACAAGATGATTAAATGTATTAACCAAAATTTGGGTAGCTTATAGAGACTCAATCGACGAGACCCCGACCCACGGTCCATCGTTCCATCGACAGCCCGTGTTGGTCATCCATCGATTAATTCAGAGACATGATTTTTGAGACTTTCTGAAATTTTCTAAGGAATCTCCTACGTAGCTATTGAAGACTAATCGACTAGATCACTCGTCGATTGGTCTCGTAGGTGGCCACTATCATTTGATAATTCTTGGTCATTTTTGGAAGTGTCCTCCTCAAGGACCCATAGGATGGTGCTTGGGGAGTCATACCCAGACGTTTCAAAGCTAAACAAATTCTAAAATATTTTTGAAACCTTCCTACCAAGTTTCATTGAATTTCAACGCTTAGAACCCTATGAAATATGCAAAGGCACAGTAACCGCTATTTCTCAATTCGCCGGACGTCATAGATGTTACTTAACGTTTTGACCCTAAAACTTCGTAAATGATTTACATACATTATTTTAGGTCTTAAAACATTGTTACTAGTTCTATTTCAACATGTGAGGCTCTAGATTAGGTCTTAGACTTCCGTAATGACTCAAAAATCTTTTTATAGGGAGAGGACAACTCAACCCAAGCAACCCAAGCAACAACAAAATAAACAACATAAGAACAATATGTGTCACAGTCCATATGAGTAATTTACAACTCAACTCGACACATAACCATTAAATTTCTAATAGGAACTTAGAATCAACTTACCACATATAAGAGCTCAATTCAACAACATGAGGAACTACCTTCTCATTCTCAACATTAAATCATCATAACATCAAGAATCACTTATTCAAAAACTTCCTTCAAGGCACATTAAACATGGTCAATACACTTTTCATGAAAACAACTATACACAAAATCACAAATAAGTGCAAGTTAAGCAAATGAGCATATTAACATGAAACCCATTCTAGCATGAACCCTTATCATAATTATGCACATATTATAAAATCAATTCAAATTAAACATTATTAATGAGTCCATTTTAAGAGAATTACTAACCTCAACTTTTGCTAGAATATTAAGGAAAGAGGTGAGGGTAGCGGGAGTTCATGTCGGCCTCGTCCTCCCATGTTGCTCCCTCAACTAAGTGATTTCTTCATAGAACTTTTACGGAGACCACCTCCTTGTTCCTTAACTTCTTGACTTGGCGATCTAGAATTTCCACCGCAACCTCTTCATAGGAAAGGTTATCATCCACACCTAACCCTTCAATAGGGACACTGGATACACAATCACCATACACTTCTTTAGCTTGGAGACATGAAATACAGGGTGAATCGGGGCAAGTTCACTTGGTAACTTCAATTCATAAGCCACCTTCCCGACCCTTTTCACTATCTCATAGGGCCTCACATACAAGGGACTAAGTTTCCCTTTTTTTCCAAATCTTATCACCCCTTTTATGGGTGAAATTTTTAAGTAGACCTTATCCCCTACTTCAAATTCCAGATGTCTCCTTCTACTGTCAGCATACGACTTTTGACGGCTATAGGCTGTTTTTGATCTATCATTTATCAACTGAACCTTCTCTAAGGTTTCATTGATCATCTCGGGATAAATAAGTGACAAATCCCCTACCTCAAACCACCCAACCGGAGACCAACGAGAGGCCATGTCTCGTCACGATACAACTTTGCATATTTTTTCACTGAATAAGTAGACTTAACAGGAATAAAATGAACGGATTTCGTCAATCAATCCAAAATAGACCATATTGAGTAATTTTGCCTACGTGTACGAGACAAACCCACTATGATGTCCAAATTAATGTCTTCCCACTTCTAAGTGGGAACATGCATTACTTGGGTCAAACACCTTCTATTTTGAAACTCAACCTTTACTTGTTGGGAATTTACAAACCTAACTACAAATTCTTCTATGTCCCTTTAAAAACATTCCCACCAATAGACTTCTTGAAGATCACAATAAATTTTGGTGGCACCCGGATGAATAGAATATCAGGACCCCTGAGCTTCTCCTAAAATTGTCCAAATTTTTTAGACACAACCTACCTCGGTACCTAAGTAAACCATCCCCCTTGGGAGAATGACTCATTAAACTTGCTAAGAACTGACTCCTTCAACTCCATCAACAGAGGATCAAGATGTTGCTTCGACTTCACCTCAACCACTAAAGACAATTCAGATTTTTGATGAACCACAAAACCACCACTTGTAGAATCTTCCAACCGAACACCCAATCGATCCAACCTTTGAACATCATCACTAGGTCTTTCTTACCCTCTTCCACATGAGAAACACTTCCCATGGTCATACGACTTAAATCATCCCCAACAACATTGTCCTTGCTGGGGTGGTACAAAAAACTCATGTTGTAATCCTTCAAAAGTTCCAAAGATCTTCTTTGTCGGAGATTCAACTCTTTTTGGGTGAACACATATTGAAGGCTTCTATGGTCGGTAAATACATCCACGTGGACACCATACAAGTACTGTCTCTATATTTTCAAGGAAAACACTACAACCGCTAATTCAAGTTCATGAGTTAGATAATTCTTATCATGAACCTTGAGTTTTGTAAGGCAAAGGCTACTACCTTCCAATTTTGCATCAGAACACACCCCAAACCCACTCGGGATGCATCACAGTATACCACAAAACCATTGGGACCCTCTGGTAAAGTCAACACCGGAGCGGAGCTAAGCCTATATTTCAATATTTCTAAACTTCTTTCACATGCCTATGACCACTCAAAGTAACACTCTTTGGCTCAAGGTAGTCAAAGGAGAAGCAATGGACGCAAATCCATCCAAAAACCTCCTATAGTACTCCGCTAAACCCAAGAAACTTCTATTGTCAGTCTGAGTCAATGGTCTAGGCCAATTCTTAACCGCCTCGATTTTTTTGGATCAACCTTTATACCCTCCGTTGAGATAATATGACCAACAAACGACACCAATCTCAACAACACTTGCACTTGCTATACTTGACAAATAGTTGGTGTTCTTGAATAACTTTCAACACTACCCCCAAATGATTCATATGTTCACCTTCACTCTTGGAATGCAGTAACCTATTATCAACAAGTACATCACAAAGGATTCAAGGTCATCTCGGAACACCCAGTTCATTAGGTCTATGAAAGGCGTCGGGGCATTTTTTAGTCCAAAGGACATGACTAGAAATTCAAAGTGACCATACCTCATTCGGAAACCCATTTTAGGTAGGTCATCTCCTCTCAACCTAAGTTAATGATAACCCGACCTCAATTCAATCTTGGAAAAGTATCTTTCCCCTTGTAATTGGTCAATATAATCAGCAATTCTACGGAGATGATACTTGTTCTTAATGGTTACTTATTGAATTGGCGATAGTCGATGCACATTCTAAAGGACCCATACTTCTTGTTTACAAATAAAACCGGAGCACCCCAAGGAGAAATTCGTGGTCATCTGAAACCTTTGTCAAGTAATTCTTTGAGTTGAAGCATAAGTTCTTGCAGTTCAGCCGAAGCCATCCGATAAAGAGGGATTGATATGGGTTTTGTATCCAGCAACAATTCTATGCCGAAATCTATTTCCCAATTGAGAGAAACTCTGAGCAAGTCATTGGGGAAGATTTTCGGAAAATCCCTCACTACGGGCATCAAATCTAATTGAGGGACCTTAGATTCAAGGTCCTTAACCCTCACAACATGGTAGAGACTCCCTTTTCAAGACAATTTTGTAAGCTATTAAACATTAAATAATTCAAACTCTAGGGATTAGGTTACCCCGCCTTCCATTCTAACACGGGTTCATTTTTGAATTGGAACTTGACTACCCTTGTCCTATAATCTATAGAAGCAAAACAAGCACGCAACCAATCCATCCCCTAGATGACATCAAAATCAACCATATCAAGTTCTACCAAGTCTACTAAAGTGACTCTATTGGGCAATGATATAGGATAACTCTTAAATACTCTTCTAGCAATAACAGATTCACCCACCGGGGTTGTAACTGAAATAGGTTCCATTTGAACATTGGGTAATACATTACATTTTCTAGATAATAAAGGAGTTACAAATGATAAAGTTCTGGTGAAGCACATACATTAATAGATAACACTTCTAACACACCGGTGCCGACATTGAGAGACTCTTCTTGTTCACCTCTACTTCGGAGGGCATAGAAGCAATTCTTCATAGGAGAATCGGGAATGGGAGCACTTGCTTGTTCTTGATAATTTTCTCTCATTTGAGTCGTCATCATAAGACAATCCCTCTTCATGTCGCTACTCTTGCCACAACCATAGCAATTTCCCGTACCAACTAGACATTTTCCTTCATGTTTTCTGCCACACTTTGCCCAAGTAGACCTCTCAATATTAGGACCACTACCTTTATCCTCCATAGGCTTGGGAGTAGACCCTTTACCATTGTTGACTCTTGGAATGGTAGAAGAACTTTGATTGGGAAACCTTTTCTTGAACCTTCGCTTATCTTGCACCCCGAATCTATTCTTAGAAGAATTTCCATCTTTGGCCCTTGTCCTCTTTAATTCTCTACAAACTTGCTTAAGTTTTGGTTCCTCAATTTGTTCGGAATGAAACATAAGACGAGATATGTCCATGATTGGAATGAACATAGCCAACCTACATTCATTCACCACAATGTCGGATACCCATATAACAAATTTGTTCATCTTGTCTCTACAATCAGCCACAATAGTAGGGGAATATATGGATAGTTGAGGGAACTTGAGACTATAACCTTCACACTCATACCCCTTTGCGTATGTTGATGAATTCTTGCATTTTCCTCTCCGTTAGTTCAAAGGGAAGGAACCTATCAACGAAGGACGTCTTGAAATCTCCCCAAGTAATCCGATCTTCTCTTTCCGGCCTCTTAACTTTCAATTGCTCATACCAAACTTGAGCCACATCGTTGAGTTGGTAGGCGGATAGGTGTACCTTACTTAAGAAGACACCCCCATAGTATCTAGTACCTTGACACCTCATCAATGAACCCTTGCGGGTCCTCCTCCACCTAGGAGCCAAAGAGAGTAGAGGGATTTAGCCTTGTAAAATTCTTTATCCTTAATACGGTGGTGCTAGCATTGGGAGCCCCTTTCACCCTAGTATCACTAGCCACTTGAGTGGCCAACACTTGGGTCAAACTTTGAATAACCTCCCTAATCTCCACATTAGTTATAGCTCCTTATTTAATAGGAATTTAGGGGTTTTGAGGAGCAGGATGGGGGAACCGCCTCATTCAAATTCTCCTCTCGACCCTTCAGGCGTTGTTCCTTCTTGTATTCATTGCTTATAAGCATAAGAAAAAGATTAAAATTTAAGGACATGTAGAGTTAAACACTCTGGAGGCACGACTTCAAGAATACTAATAAAGAGAAACTACCTTAATAAGCACATAGCCTCTCATTCATAATTATGGAGCGCTTTACAATAATGAACAGGACTCTACTTGACGTGGTTTAATGATCCATCAATACTAAGACTATTTAACATCATGCTCTGATACCAAGTTTGTCACCATTGAGGAGCACCTCTTAGACGTAACTGGCGTTGTCGTCCTCGAAGAAGTCTAAGACTAGCCTCTTAGCATTCTTCATTATATTTCATACGTCACAAATGCGGAAAATTTTGAAACTTTATACATATTGAGGTATAATTAGACCTCTCGCTTACATTAGAAATATACATTTTGAGTTTACTTAGACTCGTCACATACGAAACTTACATAGGCTTCTCATTTAATTAACATAGCCAATATACAAGGAAATAATCTAATAAGATTGTCTCACATTAAACAATCTAAACGAAGTACAATATTTGGGCATAGAACTTACACAAGTACATATGGCCACATAGGGCTTACAAAAAATGTTTTGAATAATAAGTAAGGAAGGAATTTTTTTTACACTATATCAATTCTATAAGGGTAGATCAAAGGAACCATACTCGAACTCGAAGGTCTCACAAACTACTTAGAGGAAGACGTCCAAGTATCCTTTCAAAGTGGTCTAGAAACATTCATTGGCCAGAATATACAATGTTGGGGAAATGGGAAGAAATAAAGGTTAGTACAAACCACATCTACTAGGTATGATTCCTATGCATAAAATAATTAATGCATGAGAAAAGGCACAATTTAGTTTAAGCTATTCTTTATGTTCAATAACTCATTCATACATATATAGAGAGAATTATAAATTAACTTAACATGACCTTAACCCAATACATAAGCAGCCAAAAGCAATACTTGTGCATTGCCAAGAATAGAACCTCATAACCCTATCCAAAGCTAAGCATCGAAATAAATCAATAGCAACATGCATACAACATAACCTCACAATCTATCATAATATGCTTGAGTAAATAAATTCATATAGAACTTAACATACATAACATGTAACTAACTTGATCATATAACTCATTACTAGAACCATCCATTAAGTTCCCACATGTGCAATGAGTAAGAGAAGTCACATATCCTCACTCACCCTATATAGTAACCTTTAAGACAAGCACTAATAATAGTTCACACACTTGACCCATTCACTTACCATTATTTATTAAGGAAAATAGATCAATAACCTACATGATACCATGTGAGCTACATGGAATCTGGTGTTCTCCTCCCACACCAAAAAGATCGGGTTAAAACTTGCCTAAGGTGTAACCAAACTTACATAGCTATCTAGGTGGATCCACTAAGCTATAGTCCAATGTGGGGACATAGTTAAAGGTCAAGGTGGTTGTTACTACAAACCTTGACTTAAAAACGTTGAGGTTTCCATCTCTTGAGACAACACATATCTTGGGAATCTAGACTTACAAAATGTGAAGAAACCCATGAGGGAGGTCGTACTTACTAAATGTTAGCCTTCATCTCACTTACATGCCCTTTTGGTACTAATATTCCCTTTGGTAGTCATAATACTCCTCACAAAAGATCACATTAGTCACTTCTAGAACTCTATGTGAACAATTCATCAGAATAACTTAAGGTATTCATTAGTGAAAACTACCATTTCACTTTAGAAAACCTCATACAAGTGACTAAACCTTTCACACAACACCTTATCATAATCATGAGTAGTTAATTTTAATCAAGTAATGTCATATATTAACATACTTACATAATTCATGGCCAATGAAATAGTCTAGGATTATGGATGATACATACTTGGCATCAACATCACAACCATTCATTAGACACAGAAGCATTACAATCAAAGTAAATCATACTTCATAACCGAATTGAAGAAGAATCAATCTTTATACCTTATTGCCCTTTCATTGCCTTCATACTTCAATTACAAAAAATTACATAACCAATGGATAAACAAAGAAAATTCAAGAAGTAATACAAAGCAATTACTATTCTGTGCATTCATTTAATCATTCCCTTTCACAAATTCTATAGAATTACAAGATACAAAGAGTGTAGGGAAAAACAAGGGTTCAAAGGGTCAATCCTTATTGATTAACAGTAATTGACCATTAATACTTAGTGAAATAATGATAAAAGACTATAATCCATCACAATTGACCAATAATTTTATTTTTAAAAGAGAACACAAACTAGATTAAAACCCTAGTTTTGGGGAAGTTGAAAATCATCTTTGAAAGTGCCTATTGTTGAAAGGAATCCCAACAGTGAATGAAACCATACTTTAGTGATGATATTTCCAAAACATTGTAATGAAAAACTTGGTGAATTCATCCTTGAATTGGATATCTAGTGTTCTTCAATGGACGTTGAAGTTTGGGGAAGAGATAGACTAGAAAGATGTTAGAGCGATGTGTGTTTTGGGAATTGTGGGGTGGTGGGTTTGTTTAATATTGGTTAGGACTTCTATACTCACTTAACTAATGTAATTAAACATCCCTTAAACCCCTATTGAACCCCTAACTAAATAACTAATTAAATGAATTAACTAATATTTGGACGGCTTACACAGGCTCAATCGACGAGACCCCGACCACGGACCGTCGCTCCATCAATGACCCATGCTACTCATCTGTTGATAGTTTAGAGACCTTATTTTTGGGGATTTTTTTGAAAATCTCTAAGGTATAACCTATGGATCCATCGACGCCAGGCTTTTCGATTGTTCTCGTAGGCGGTCACTGTCATTTGATAGTTTTTGGTCAATTTTTGAAGGATGGTCCTTGGGGAGTCGTACCTGGACATTTAAATCCTAAACATATTCTAAGACATTTTTAACACCTTCAGACCAAATTTCATTGAATCCCGACTCATAAAACCCCATGAAATATGCCAAGGCACACTAACCTCTGTTTCTAAATTCGTCGGACATCATGGACGTTCCTTAACATTTTGACTCTAAAACTTCCTAAATGAATTATATACATTATTTTAGGTCTTAAAACAGTGTTACTAGTCATAGTTCAACATGTCAGTATCTAGATTAGGTCTTAGACTTTCGAAGTGTTATATTCGTTGTTTGGGTTACAGACTCCACAAAGACGGGTCTAAGCTCCCACACTAAGTATGGGGCTACGCCCCGAATAGTTGAGGCGTCTATGGACCTACTGTCCTTTTGATTGGCTTCGTTGGTTGGGATTGTCGTGGCAATCTTTACCCACAAGTTGGGTCCTCATCAAGGACCCCTAGGGTGGTCCTTGTGAGTTGTGCTAGAACGTTTCATACCTAAATACATTTGTGTAGATGTTACCCACCTCCCAAATCAATTTGAACCAAAACGAACATGTAAAACATGAAAAGGCACACTAAAACACAGAAGCACGTCTCAAGGAAAAACTTTCGAATGTCTTGGAGGTTGTTGGACGTTTAGCCTCATAACTTTTCCAAACTTTAAACACTACCTCAAAACAGTATAATTAACCATTTTAGGACTTCCAAATCTCATGACACACATGTTAGGCTCTATTTTCACCTAGTTCATTTTACGGACGTTACATTCTCCCCCACTTGGACAACATTCGTCCTCGAATGACATTAAAAAACTTCTAACACCATCAAGAGATAAAAACTCAAGACTAGAAGAACATAACCATACCACACCATATACAATAATACAAATAGAGAGGAGGAACATCAACTCCACATAATCAAGAGACTCAAAACCCAACAAGAAAGTAGGCAAAACCTCTATAACTCATTATGCATTAAGACTCAACCGTTCCATAAAATATAATAGGAACTTCCTTCTCTACAAATTATGATTCTCATATACAATTATTATATACACATTATAATCAACAATTTTTCGTGAAAGAATAATTTAGTCAAATTTTCAAATTGTGAAGCGTCAAGTTCTTTACAGTGAAGAATGATATCTAACACACTAGTGCAACATTTAAGCAATTCATGATGGAGGTATGACAGTACGAGAGACAAAACCAAATAAACTCATTTTACAATATAAACATTACTTCACAAAATTTACAATGCACGGAGATTAATAAAATTAATTTTCAACTAGATTCCTCAAAAACATGCAACATTATACATGCTACTATGACATTCTAACTCTCAATATTGAATAGAATAGAAGAGAAGAAACAAAAATCTATGACCCAACTACTCACCATACTCCTCCGCTTAGCAGGAACCCATTGCAACACAAGAGTGAAAACTATAAATTACTAACAACTTCATCCTGAGCATTAGGAGGAACTTGTGTGCCCTTTCTTCCTTTCTCCACATTAGTATGACAATTCCTCGCCTTATGACCATCCTTACTACAACCATAGCAACTACTGGTACCGGCTAGACATTTCACAAAGTGCTTCTTCCCACATCTGCCTTGGCCGAGATACCTGCAGAAACTTCTAGGTTTCAATATATGGAAGAACCTATGCATCGTCGACCCATCTACGGACCTTCTAGAAGATCCTTGGTTTGGGTTAGAGACTCCACAAAGAGGGGTATAAGATCCAACATTAAGTTTGTGTAACACTCTGAAAATCCTTAACCTATTCTAGAGCCTCACATACCTAATGATGATTATAATGATGTTTCCATACCTATACTAACATAATAAAGTTTTTTTCGAAGTATTAGAGCTTAAATGTCAAAAAATACCTTGCCGTACAGAAACTAGTAAATTTGAACTAGCACACGTCCTTGTGTTTTTTGAAAGTTTAGGAGTGTCTTATGAAGTCTAAAACTTGTAGAAAGACTTCAAATAGATAAAATATGGTATATAGGGTCAAAACATCCAGTCACGACTCCCCAAGGCCACCCGAATGGTCCTGGAGGAGGACCCGAACATTGGCAAGAAGGCAGCCAAAGCAGCCTGCGTGCAGCAAATATATGATGACCCTTCCGCGTCACTCAACCAACAATGGCTAGGAAAATTTTGCCTCGCGATGTGGCGCCTTCACCAGGCTCTCTGCCTCAACCCGAATTTCATAAAAAAAATTGGAACTGCCCCGCAATGCTCAACCACTTCTCAGATTCATTCACGTCGATTTAATGTAAATTTGACTTCACAAAAATAACCAATTTAGTGAGGATAGTTTCGGTAATTTATGGGTGACTATATATTTGTTTAGGGTCAGTTTTATGTCATTTTAATCCACAAACCAATTCCCCACATCTCTCTCACTTCTCTCTAAAATCTCTCTCTATCTCAACCACCATTGAAGAGCATTGGAAGCTTGGAGAAGAAGACCAAGTTCTTAACTTTTTTTCTCAAATTTTGTTTATCAATTATTCATTAAGGTATGGATTATTCAATCTTGGATTCCCTCAAGAGGTCCCTTCAAAGTTGATATCTGAATTACCCAATTCCAAGGGTTTTCTTCTACAAATGAGTTTTCATCTGAACATGAAATTGATGATTAATTGTGATTACCTATGGCTACTTAAGTGTATATTGTTTAGTAACTGATGTTGATTAATGGGTATTTCGTGTGGATCTTGTATTTTCCCCATTTCTCCAAATCTTGAGTTTTGCTTAGATATCCTAATTCATTTATGGACTGCCTAGGGTCATTTATTGTTTGAATTGAACCTAATTCTTGAACAATTCATGATGAGCCCTATTCCCTAAAACCTAGGTTATGGATTAATGTTGAATTGGTTAGTGCTGATATAATTGACTTAGTTTTTGTGTTGATTACTGTTATATGATATTATTAAGTATATTGATGGATGAATATGGTTGGTTTGATGGTAATACCTTGCGGATGGTTTTGAAGGTGAATCGGTAAGACCTTGTGATCTTGAATCTTTACTTCAATTATGATTGTTTATACTTGATAATGATGTTCAATTGAAGTGTCACATAAGATAAGATCAAGTAGGTGATGAAATGGTGAATGTAATTGAAATATCCTGACTAGGGATTGTGAGATTATGATTAAGGTATGATGATATAAGGTTGATTGTGAATCACTTATATGGCTTACTATGATATAATGATGATGGTCTATTAATCTCACAAATAAAGGTTTATAATGAAAGGACATTCTCATGAAATAGCTAATGAGCTAATTATATGATATACAAGGGGTTAGTCTCCAATGGCCTGTATTAATCTATGCTGATTAAGAATGACTTAAAGACATTTCAAAAAGTGACTAGATTAACACCGAGTGAACTAGTTATGAGAGGTTTCCCCTTCCAATGTGGGAAGGTAGGTTCACAATGATTCTCATGAGATAGAGATTACAATTCCATTGTGTATAAAGAGGGTATCAAGTATGTCTGCTAGCTCTTGAACTATGTTTCCCCCATAGAAATACTAGCTAGTGGGGTTATGTAGAATGATATGTTCATGTTTTGGTACCTTGGCAAGTGGACCACCTTATTTCGGTGTAGGGTTTCACGACACCGGATTCCATGTTTATCTCACATGGTCTATATCAGTTAAGGAAATTGTTCCCGAAAGTAAAATGAATGTAATAAAGTGAAGTCTAACTAGGATGACTTAGGGTTTGTTCTTAGTATAGGAAGGTGTATGGGACTCTACCTATGTATTGCATTAGTTGTTCTTGAGGGAAATCTTAGGAGGGTGTTCTTATGCTCTTATGACTTTAATGATATACATATGTTGACTTTACATGTTGAATATCCTATATGTTGTAAGATTCAATTATAAACATATTATTGGTCTATATTTCTATATATGATTCTGACTACTCATGATGCTATGTTATATGAAGTAAGGCATTACTTATGGTTTATTTCCTTGTTTACTTGACTATTTGGGGTTATCAGACTTCATATAGACATTGAACTTGTAGGCTTGGGAAGGGGTAGTGAATAAGTGTCTTGTATGATCTGATGAGATGAACTCTTGTACATACTTTGTTATGATGTTGGAGTTCCTTTGGTTATATGATCTTGAAATGATAGTATTGATATTGATATGACCTTATGTTGATAGTATCCATGTTGCCTTGACTTTATTAATAATGTTGGTCTTGTGTTGGATATGGACTTGTCTTAATGAATATGTGATCATTGGCCTGCATGTGTTGTTATTTGTGCATTAAGGCTTTCAAAAGTGACTTAGCATGACATTGAAAAGAATGTCCTTTTAATCATGGTTTTCAAATGATATTATATGCATATATCTATACTTAGTACAAGTGTTGTACTAACCAATATTTCTATGTTTTCTACAAATATGTAGGTTTCGACCATTGAGTTCCAAGGAGACCGATTGAAGAAAACGTGGACTCTTTTCTCCAACTGTTGGTAGGTCCTCATGTTTGGGGATGTTACCTTTTCTACATTCTAGCTTTGAAGTTGTATTTTCATAAAGACATTTTTCATTCCTTTATTAATTGAAACATTCATGTAAGCCTATAATGGCATATTTACTTTGTATTGGCTATGCCCAACAATTCAACTCGTTTAGATGGTTTTATATGAGATGATATTAGTAGACTATTTCCTATGTATTGGTTTATTTTATCTAAACAAGAAGCCTATGTATGCTTTCTATGTGAGTAGTCTAAGTAAAGTCCCTTAGTAGTATGTTTGAGGTCTATGTAAACCTCAATATATAAAAGCTTTAAAAATTTTCCGCATTTTTAACCTATGAAATGTTATGAGGAATGCAAAAATGCTAGTCTTAGTCCTCTTAGAGGACGACAACGCCGGTAAGGTCTAGGGGTTCTCCCTGGTCATGACAGTATGGGGATACGCCCCTAATTGACGGGGTATCAATGGACCTACTGTCCATCGATTGGCTTTGTTGGTTGGGGTTGTTTTGGTAGTCTTCAGCCACAAGTTGGGTCCTCGTTATGGACCCCTAGGGTGGTCCTTGGGGAAGCATTCTTTGACTTTTCCCACCTAAATACACTCCTATAGATTTTAGGAACCTCCCAAATTAATTTGAACTAAAACTAACACGTAAAACATGCAAAGGCACACAAAACACACAAGCACACCTCAAGGTAAAGCTTTCGAACATTCTTGGACGTTTGACCTCCAAACTCTTCCAAACTTTAAACACTGCCTCAAAACAATATAATTCATGATTTTAGGACTTTAAGATATCATGACGCATATCTTACTCTCTAGTTTCACCTAGTTTTTTTAGAGATGTTACATTTGGAGTGTAGTATGAAGATTAAAGGATGTAAAAATGATTTCCAAACTTAGAATAAGGGTTTAAGGGTTAGGATGTCAAGGTACGATTCCCAAAGGAACACCTAAGGGGTCCTTAGCTGAATTTTTATCTAGGGTTCTGGGGGAGGTTGGTCATGCAAACCACTGACCACCAGCGTGGGCCGTGGGTAACCTTATGGTCCGTGGGTTGGACCTGCAACTTCTGGAAATTTGCATATTTTTAATCTGTTTCGGATACGGGGTGGTACATTATCTTCCCCTTTTGAACATTCATCCTCCAATCAAGACTAAATAGGTGAAATGAGGGAGAGGTATGCAATCCCTACCACTAAAATATTGAAAACTGATTTGTGACGAAACTAAGTTCCAAGAACATTCAAATACGTTGAACATGCAAGTACAACTAAAGCAACATGATACGACTACTGAATTTACGGATTAATGTCTTAAAAACTGAAGCAGAACTATTACCTCAAGCTCGACTGGAATCAGAAGGGAAGAGGTGAGGATACTTGGCCTAGATGGCTGCTTCTGCTTCCCAAGTAGCTCCCTCTACGAACTGAATCATCTACACAACCTTAACTTAAGCGACTTTCTTATTTCTCAACTTTCTAACCTGACGATCAAGAATCTCAACTGGTACTTTCTGAGAATAAAGACTAACTTTTACGGCCAAACTCTCTAATGGCACTACGGATACTGGATCACCGACACACTTCTTCAACAGTAAAATGTGAAAGACTGGAAACACTGCAAGAGAGTGCAGTCAAGTAGCCTTATCCTAGATTTTTAAATCTTTCACCCATTATTCATTGGAAATACTTTTCAACTATGTAAGATGAGTTGTCTTTATTAGAGTATTGAAAAGATAGTGTCTCTTTCCAAAGAAACTTTGACATAAACAATCATGTAAAGTTTCTAACATAGCCACAATTCTCACAAATTTTTCTCTCATTTTTTTACTTTTCAGAGAGAGGCTAGTCAAAGAAAATGTCCATGTAATGATGGGCGTTGGAGATGAAATCAACATAATCTTTGTTGTTCACCACAAGGATTAAATTGTGGCTCCTGCACGTTTCACCAACAAGACTACATGTTTGTTGGGCCGCGACATGGTCACTAGAATAGAGACCCCCTAAGTCTACAAGGGGAACAGGAAGATATTATGATACAACACAATGCTTCTCGTCGTGTTTCATATGTGATAATAAAAACTAATATATTTTTCTAATCTCCCAGAGGTAATATATCATATATGATTATAATATCAGTAGCCATAGAATGGAAGGGTTTGTTTTTCTCTCTTGTGTAAAGGGTCACAAGTGAATATGAAGTAGTAATAGTTAATTTCTTAGAACCAAAGTGAAGGATTATATAGGGTTTAATGATGCTTAAAATTTGGATTGAATACAACAAGTTCGATTATAAGATTTTGTTGCTAATATCATATTTGTGTAGAATACAAAGAACCTAGTTTTTTTGTCGTCATTAATAAATCATATTTTGTCGCTACAAATCTTGTGAGATGAAATATTTGTCAATTAGTCGTCACTAAATATATGTCGCTAAATGTATACAAATACGATTTAGTGCTTCATCGCTAAAAGTATTATTTAACTATAAAAAGAAAAATCATCCCCAAATTCATAAACATTTATGACAAATTTATTTGTCATAAAAAGTATATATTTTTTGTAGTTAATAGTATGCTTTGTCACAAAAAAGGTTAGTACTACCAAAAAATTATATCGTCGCTATTTATTATATTTCAATTAGTGAAGACAATAATTGTCTATAAAGTTATACGTATTTTGTCGTTGAACATCACTACAGACAAAATTATATCCTTGTAATTACTCTACTTCAATCAGTGACGAGATTAATTATCTCTTAATTTATATGCATTTCTTAGTTGAATAAAATTTCGTCACTAATGACTATATATATTAAAAATTTATTTTGTTCTTAACTATATTAATTAGTGTTAAATTTATTATTATAAAAAATCTTAACGTTCCTATTTATCCCCCATACCAGTTTTTGTAACAACTCCCAATGAGAAGCTCCCACATGATCTTCTCCTACTATGCTTTGTTGAGGACTCGAACTCACAACCTTAAGTTTTGAAGTGAGGAGTGCTTATCGTTCAATCAAATCTCTCTTGTCTCTCATTTTCATTTTATTTTTAACTTCATTCACTTCTTTCAAATTCAACTTCTGTAGAAATAATAAGTTATGTGATTAAATAAAAACACATACACAAATGTATGAAATTTACCACCCACCAATTCATTCAAATGTACATTATATTTTAATTAAACAATAAATTTTTTAAAATATCTTTAAATATACGTGGTATGATTCTGTCATTTTATATATTTATTTTATAACTTTATAAATTATTGAGTACAATTAAATGTTTATAGAAAATAAAACTTTTGATTTGATTTAAAATATTGAATAATTGGTTCAATTCTATCAATAAATCTGTCGTTTTGAACAAAACATTGATACCCATAACTACAATACTTCGTCATAATATATTTGTAATCCTTGTAGGTTCATTTCTTTCATTTGTGCTTTCATTTCTTAGTATATTTCAATTTTACATGGATGGAAAAAGTTAATAGAAATTAATGAAATATATCACACCTTTGAAAAGTCTATATTGTAAGTCGATGTTATCTCTGTATAGTTGTTTACATACGTATGTAGAATTACTATTGAATATGTACAATATTTTGGCAGATGCAAATAGTTCGACTTAGTCTATCCTGTTACCAATCACAAATCAATACACTCTTAAAAATTCGCATCAAGACTTGAGAAATAATTTATTCCATCGTCTTTATCGATGAAAGTATATCAAATAAAAAACACAAGTGTTAAACCAACAAATATTGACTATATAAGGGTAGAACTATAACCCACTCACGCTACTTATAACCTCAATAGTATTTTTCAAATGATGCATTTTATAATTGCATAATTTTAGAAAATTTATTGAATTAAACTTTTTTATTTTTACAAATTCGATCGAATGCAGTGGCTTTAATATTTTTCCTCGCCAATTAACGATTGAACTCTGTCTATTTTCTTATCAAGCACTTGTTAAAAGATTTTTGTAAGTTGCAGTTGTAATTATGAACAATGGTAAGAAAATAATTGTATAAAACTACGAATTTTTTTGTAGAAAATAGTTCAATTATTCATTGTAAATTTTAAGTCGTCGCTATTTAACACATTACATATTTTGTGACAATTTTGTTTTTGTCATTAAATTACAGAGTGATTAAAGATCAAAAAATCTTTGTCATCAATTAGTTATTAATAGTGACGAAAGTAGATTTCATAATTAAATTTAAATAATAGCTAAAACTTATTATATTTTACTATGAATTCTTATTTGTCGATATTGTAACACCAAATTTTTTAGATCACATTTTTTTGTGTCCAAAAATTCGTAAATCTTAAGAAAAAAAATTTGTCATGAATTAGATACATCATTAGTGACAAAATAATGTGTCATTGATAACTTTAAATTTTAACTAACACTAATTAACAAATGCCGCCAATTAATTTTTTTGTGGAAAACTTTCGTGGACAAAACTTTCCCATGGATTTTTATGTTTCGTCACTAAAGTATGTGTCTCATATATTTAAGTATGAAAATTATATTTTGTCTCTAAAAGTGATCAATTAGTGACGAATTTGATGTTGTAAGTAATAATTTTATAGCTATATATAATATTTAGTGTAGTGAGTCCATATATTGTTTGTCTTTCTATTGTTGACCGGAGATTTTCCATAAATTTTGTGTAACACACCGAAAACTAGCAAGTTGAACTAGTGAGCTCTAGAGCCTTCTGTAAGATTTTTGGAGTGTAGTATGAGGATTAATGGTTGTAAAATGATTCCCATACATAGAATAGGGGTTTAAGGGTTAGGTGGTCAAGGTATGTTCCTCTAAAGACCACCCAAGGGGTCCTTGGAGAGGACCCTTAAAAAAGTCTAAAGCTATAAAATCTTGCAGCATACGTGGGTCATGTAAAGTCCTGGAAATTTGATCCTCTGACCAGCACCTACAGAGGTGCCGTAAATGTTGGTCAACCGTCGATTAGTACTGCAGGCTGAAATATTGGGTGTCAATCAAAAGACCACGATCGATAACCTGACCTACAGATCCTAGGTTTGGCCGTGGGTCAATTATTAGACGAATATTTCCCTGGGTTCTTGGGGAAGTTGCTTATGCAAACCACTGACCACCAGCATGGGTCCTGGGCCACTCTATGGTGCGTGGGTGGCAACCATGGGTTGCACCTGCAATTTCTGGAAATTTGCATATTTTTGGTCTATTTTGGATAAAGGATGTCACATTATATTTTGCATATTTTGGGTCTATTTTTTATGCGGGATGTTACATTATCTTCTCCTAAGAAAAATTTGTCCTTGAATGAAGTCTAACTAGCTGAAATGGAGGGAGAGGGGTGCAATCCCCACCATTAAAAAACTAAAAACTAATTTCTGATTGAACTAAGTTGCAAGAACATCCAAATACGTTGAACATGCAAGTACAACTAAAGCAACATGATAAGACTACTGAATTTTAGGCATTAATGACTTAAAACTACAGCTGAACTATTGCCTCAAGCTGGAGTGGAATCGTACGGATAAAAGTTGAGAATACTTGGCCTTTTGGCTTCTTCTTCTTCCGAAGTAGCTCTTTCCACTGACTGACTCCTCTACAAAACCTTAACGAAAGGGACTTTCTTGTTTCTCAACCTTCTAACATGACTACGAAGAATCTCAACTGGTACATTCTCATAAGAAAGACAATCTTTCACGGCCACACTTTTTGTTCGCGCTACAGATGCTGGATCACCCATACATATGTTCAACAGTGAAATGCGAAAGATTGGATTTTGCTGGCAACTCTAACGAATAAGCCACTTTACCAATCCTTTTCAAGATCTTGTAAGGGACTATATATTTCGGACAAAGCTTTTCCTTCTTGACAAATCTCATCACCCTTTCATAGGTGAAACTTTCAAGAAAACCCAATCATCAACTTGGAACTCAAATTCCCTTCTCTTTCTTTGCATTAAAATTCTGGCGACTCTAGGTTATCTTAAGTCTGTCACTAATGAGTTGGACTTTCTCCAAAGAAGAATGGACTGAATCTGGTCCTATGAAGGTTGCTTCACCTACTTCAAACCAACCAACTGTAGATCAACATCTATGCCCATGCAATGTCTCATAAGGGGCCATCTAAATGTTGGAATGGAAGTTATTATTGTAGACGAACTCTACCAGAGGAAGGTGATCATCCCAACTACCCATGAAGTTTATCACATAAGATCTCATGATTTACTCTAAGATCTGAATGGTATGGTAGACTTGACTATCCATCTATAGATACAATGTTGTACTAAGATTAAATTAAGCACCAAGAACCTTCTTAAATGACTACTAGAAATGAGAGGTAAATTAAGGACCTATATATTAGATGATACACAAGGGAACCCCATGCAACGTCAATGTCTGATGATTATTAATCGTCGCATAGCACTTCGCCAATTCTATAATCTTAAAAGCCTAAAAGCATGAACACTTAGTAACTCTATCAACTATCACCCAAATTGAGTGTTGCCTGTGTGTACGAGGTAATCCTGTAATGAAATCCATGTTGATCACTTCCCGCTTCCATGTAGGAATATCAATTTCTTGAGTCATATCTCCCAGTTTTAATGTTCTACCTTTACTTGCTGACAATTGGGACATTTACCCACAAAATCTTCTATATCACTCTTCATGTCATTCCACCAAAACACTTCTCACAAATCATGGTACATCGTAGTGGCACCTAGATAAATAGAATACCTGGAGTTATATGCTTGAGAAAGAATCTATTGTTTGAAATAGCCGAAATTATGAACCTATAATCGGCCCTGATAGCGATGCACACCATCTCCCCATTGGGGGAAAATTTCTACTCTACTGATGGACTGCACCCTTGAGTTCAAGCAATATAGGATCAGTGTCTTGATTTACCTTAACATGCGCACCAATGAAGATTCAGATCCATTTTGAACTGTCACACAAACATATGATATGCTCATAATATGAACTCCTAAATGAGTAAGCATGTGAACATATCTAGCTAAATCTTTTATTTATTGAGGAAATTGAGACATATTCTCTAGCGAAGATTCAACTATTTGTGGGTGAACATATATTGAAGGCTCTTATGGTCCATGAACACATATACATGAACATCATACAAGTAGTGTCTCCTTATCTTGAGTGAAAACACCACTTCTGAATCTCAATGTCATGATTCGGATAGTTCTTCGCATGCACCTTTTAGCTCTCTAGAATCATAAGTTATAAACTTACCTCGATGCATCAACACAAAACCAACGCCGACTCTAGACGCATCACAATACATCACATATTCATTTGAACCCTCTGGTATAGTTAATAAAAGAGATGTAGTCCACATATTCTTCAATTGTTTGATGCTTTTCTCACAATCATCGGACCATTGACACTTAACATTTTTCTGAGTGAACATAGTAAAACAAGAGGCTATGGATGAAAATCCTCCCCTGAACAATTTGTAATAACCCGCTAGACCTAAGAAACTTCTGATATTTGTAGGAGAGGTACATCAAGGCCATTGTTTCATTGCTTATATTTTTTTAGAATCCACTCAAATCTCTTTGTTACACACTATGTGACCAAGGAAAGCAAAAGATTGAAACCAAAATTCACATTTGCTAAACTTAGCGAATAACTGGCGGTTTATGAGTGTTTGCAGAACAACCCTTAAATGATTCACATGTTCTTCCTCATTCCTAAAGTAAATCAGGATATCATCAATAAATACGATAACGAACAAAGTCCAAGTACTGCTTGAACACTCTATTAATCAAATCCGAGAAAGCTACAGGAGCATTGGTTAGTCTAAATGATATAACTACCAATTCATAATGACCGTACCGATTTTCGAAGGTTATCTTTGAAATGTCTCTATGTGTGAGCTTGAGATGATGATAATCCAATACTAGGTCTATCTTTGAGAAATAACTATTACCCAGGAGTTGGTCAAACAAATCATCAATCTTGGGGATGTGATATTAATTCTTAATTATGACCTTATTCAACTGCCTATAGTCAATTCACATCCTGAGAGAACCATCTTTCTTCTTCACAAACAATACTGGTGCACCCCATGGTAAAATACTAGGTATAATGAATCCCTTATCGAGAAGGTCTTTCAACTTGATATTTCAATTCCTTAAGCTCTATTGGGGTCATTATGTAAAGAGGAATAGAGTTAGGTTGGTTATTTGGAAGGAGATCAATTCAAATGTTAGTTTCCCTTTCAAGAGGAACTCAGGGAAGATATTTTAGAAACACATAAGGAAACTCATTAAACATTGGAATTGACTCAAGAGTTGCGACTTTGGAGCTTTAATCCTTAAACCTAATTAAATTATAAAGACAACCCTTATAGATCATTTTTTGGCCTAAAAGTAATAAATAAATTGACCTATAGGAGCTACACTACTATCCTTCCATTCTAAGATTGTTTTGTCCTAAAAATAAAAATGAACAATCCTAGCTATACAATAGACTAAGGCATAACATGAATGTAATCAATTCGTGCCCACAAGATCTACTGAGGTGACTTTCTGGGAGACTGGAATAGGGAATTGTTTTTGTACCCATCTTGCTATAACTAGGTTACTAACTAGAGTAGAGACTAAGAAAGGTTCTGAAAGAGCCTACGGACTGACATCAAACTTGACTGTTATACAAGGATTTACAAAGAAGATAGTAGCCTCTTGGTCTAACAAAGTATAAACATCGAGATTAAAGACTTGTAGTGAACCAGTGACTACATCAGAATAATCTTTCTAATAAGCCTGAAGAGCTTTAGACTATTTTGGCATTGTCCGCCCCTGTATAAGATAAATTACCTAGCTGAGTCAGGAGACTTGTCGGTGCTGCTGATGTTGTTGGCAATGCTCTACCACTTCCACCTCCTTGACCCTGTTTAGATGGAAATCCCTCAACTTGTGACAAGACCGACCACACACAAAGCATCCTTCCCTTTCCTTCAAGGCACTCGCCGGGATGGTTCTTACCACACATAGATAAATTTGGGTAGTTTTTTATACCTTAAACACTTCCCAAAGACTAAGATTTCGATGCCCTACCTTTATGGTATTTTTTGAACTTGGAGGATGGAACACTAGCTCATTAAGTTGATCTAGTCAAATATTTCTGTTGCCCTTGCGAGCAATGTCCGCCACCCAATTTTCTATTTAGAATACTCAAATTTTCTAGTTATAGACTTTATGTTCTCATTCGTTGTTCCCTAAGATTATCACCATCAACCTGCTGAGCATGAGTCCTGAGCCAATAGTGTTCATGTTTTCCAGCAACATAGCATTCTTAGATTCTATTTTTACCAAGTATGATACTCCATGTAGAAACTTATTCATCTAATCCCTTAAATCAACAACAATGTGAGAAACATACCTTGAGAGTTGTGTAAGCTTGAGCCCATATTTCTAGACTGTCATGCTACCTTTCCTTAAATTAATAAATTCCTGAGCTTTTGCCTCTCTTAGATCCCTTGGGAAAAGCCTATCAAAAAATGTTTCACTAAAGAAATCCTAACTAATATGAGTTGTATCTGTAACCTTTTCTCTTTCTAATGAGTATACCAAATATATCCATATCCTTAAGTTGGTAAGGTGCTAACTCAACCCGATAATTCCAAGTTACATACATCAGTTCAAAGACCTTGCTAACCACATCAATGAAGTTTTTGGGATCCTCACAAATCTGCAATCCTAAGAACTCTGGCTATTTATCCTAAAACAATCTCGAACTCTTGTTGCAGCTGACCCTACTTTAGCATTTTCCATAACTGGAGCCTTCTCATTCTTATGGTTGGCCACACTCTGAGCCGATAATTGAATGGTGTTTCGGAACTCTACATTTGAGACTTCTTGGTTTGGGACTAGAGGAGTTGCGTTTACCTCCATAGCATTCGCAATCCTGGTTTTAACTTTACGAGGAGGCGTGATTTGAAACTTAAAACGTTGAGATAGAATTGATTTAGATCATACCTTACGCATGATCAAAGAAATTAGAAAATGAAGATCTTCCCTAAAACACTTTGCAGCGTCCCTCTCTTTTGATGTGGTGCACACTACAAACCCAAGAAAAAGACTCTACCTAGTGCGGCTTTTCAAAAATCCTAGAACATTTAAATCTATCATTTTGATACAAAGTTTGTCCTACTTGAGCTACCCCAAGACGCAGACACGGGACCTAGGATCACAGGGTCTCCCATGCTAAATCTGCTTGCATAATCATGAGCATACTAAAGACAATATGTGCAATAAACTGTGCGGAAACTTATCATGAAATGAAGTGATGGGAAAATCCCAAAAGTGAATGTATAAAATAATTTGACAAGAGTTCAATAACAACTGAAATATCAAACTCAATTGCTAAGATAAATTTGAATGTCTGAAATAAGCCTCTATACTGACTAGAATTGTCGGGATATGCCGTGCTAAATCTAGAAAAACTGAAAATTAAGACTAAAAGCAATAAAAATTAGTCATGTTAGTAGTCCTCGAAGAATGAGGACTCATCACTAATGCTACTGAACTAAAGATCAGGAACCGATCTAGTGTGATGGGACTGCCGAGGACCTGGACCTACATCAGGAGAAGATGTAGCGCATAGTATCTTCAGTACCTTTGAAGGTACTGAGTCTGAGGGACAGTGTAAAGCTGAAACAACATATAGATGAATAAAGCAATAAAGCAATCATAAAATCTGAACGTGATAAGTGTATCAAAATATTTAACATAACTAAACTCAATGCAACGACTATGTAATGACATGCCGAGATTGAATTCTAAATGTTTGTCAATACAACAGAGTCTTACTGAGCTATAGGAGCTACGAATAACTGACGTAAAACCACATGAGCTAAATTTATAGTTTGATGTATACGCGTTATCAAGAGTACCCAATACACAAGGAAAAAGGTGTAGAAGCATGTTTTAGTGATCAGTTAATTGATGCCCACGTTGGGGACTTGAATCCTACGTGGCTCATATTTCTAGGACTATTTGGGTTACTAATCGTAGTAAAACTCGATCTTATCCTACTTATAACAGTGTAAATGATTAACACATTAAGACTAAGTTTTTTTAATATACTGAATAGCTCAAAATTGACATGCAAACTGAGAATGCAACATTATAATATTTATAATGGCATATTCAAAAACAGAAGCATGTATAGTTGAAATAACTTAAAAGTATGGCCTAGCGTGTGTATTTCAAGAACTTAATATGTAAGGATCTGACATTAATGCAAAAACAAAGTCGTAACATGATAATATGATTTGGATATTTGAATAACTAATTCATGATAATTTGATGAACTTCTAGTAACCCTATCTCTAGTTATAATAAGGGAATCAAGAATCTGACTAAATTCTAGGGACCTAATGGGAGAAAGTAACCCACAAGTGAAATCCCACATACTTAGTGACGAATTCAACAGAGAAATCTTTCAATTTTTTAACTGGAATTGATGGAATCTTGTTGCGTTCTTGACTTTTTTTCTACTCTCTATCTCTATTTTTCTAAGTTTTGATAAATAATATGACTTAGGTAAGTTCTAGTTATGTTTAAAGGATTAAACTAGATAAAACCGTATAATTAAGGGGTAAAATGATGAAGTTTATGGGCCCGACATGGAGAAGTACGTTCCTCCAAAGAAATGAGAAATGGCAAAGATGATGCATAAGGAATTGGTGGGTGTGTTCGTTCTTTGTTGAGTTGCGTTGGATAGTATATAAGACTATTAATTATGAGGAGTTGATTTTACTCCTAACTATGAGAATTGTATGTGATATTGTATGTATGAATGTGGGTTGTTTACTATGGTTGTTACTCTTTGTGTTTGAAGTATCATTCAAGGACGAATGTTTCCAAGTGGGAGATAATGTAACAACCCCAAAAATGAGTTAGGTGAACTAGAGCTTACCATGAGTTTTATGAGTTTTTAAATTTTTTATTTAATGAGAAAATGATTTTATAAGTAAATTTTGTTGTATTTAGGTCAAACGTCAAGGAACGATCAAGACGTTCAGAGACAAGTCTTTTGTATGCTAGTGTGTTCTAATGTGTGTTGTTGAAATGAATGGGTTGTTTTGTGTCTAAAACTAGTGAATTGATCCTAGTACCTATATATAAATTTTTAGGGGTAAAACCTTCGGGTTAGACTCCCCAAGGACAACCCTAAGGGTCCTTTAGGAGGACCCAAATGTTGGTCAAAGAACTGTCGAAACAACAACTATCCACGAGTCCCATCGACGGGCCGTCAATGGATTAACGGGGCATGGATTGGCTTCATGACTTGAGACCTATTATCCTCACCAAATCCTCCCCAAGAACCCTCTCTGAACAATTTGACGAGTGCACCACACGCTCCGTCAGCCGACCTACGGTCCGTAGGTGGTAGGTGGTAGGTCGTGAGTCGCGCCTATTCATGCTATCAAGGAGTCAGTCATGGTAGGGGTGAATTGGTGATTTAACCCCAAGTTTTTTGAAGTGTAAGTACGGTTATTTTATTCATTTTTAGGTAATTTAAGTTGGTTAAAACCTTGAAACCCTCAATTACATTTCATTCTTGAAAATTTTTGCCCTAAAGCTCTCTCAAGAAAACCATTGAAAGTCAAGATCAAGATCAAGCTAGGGTTATGGAATCCAACGGATTCCTTTTTCAATTCTCATGGGATTTCATATAATAAGGTATGGGAGTTCTTTATATAGAGTTACCTATCACCCTACCACCAATTTCAAAGTAGATTTCAAAGTTTATGAAAAGGTGTTTTTTTAACTCGAACTCATGGGTTCTTGCATGAAACAATTTCAAAAAATTATACAAGTTGTAATTTATGTTTATTGATGCTTATAAGATGAAAATTCCATGAAACCATGATCCTCTCTAAATTCCTAAGTTTGGCTTATGAAATGAGTTTTATGATAATATTTTGAAATTAATGAAATTGTTCCTAGATTGAATTATATTGTTGATTGTTATTGTTATCAATACCTATTGGTGATGAATTGTTATTGTAAAAACCCTAAAAATTGATATACTAAGTACTGCTTAATGTGTCTAGTATGCTTACGATTAGACCGGGTTGACACGGATTGATGCGCGTAGAACCAGACCTCTAACCTTTGAGACATCCAGGCAAACTAACTTGGCGAGTTAGTTGAGCTACGAAAGGTTGGGTCCAGCCATATAGGGCTCCCGAATATGAAGATTTACTCGAATGAGTCTTTACCGAATTTAAAAAGGGGAAATCTTAAGTTTGGAGGGTCTAGGAATAAAATGGTCTTTTTCCAGGCTAAGGGTAGTCTCTTAATTAGCTTAAATATTTAATTAATTATTAAATTAATAAGGTGGAGGGGTATTTTAGGTAGAGAGGGCCGAAATTTCCCTTTTAGCAAAATCTTGCTCTACCCGGGTTCGAACCAAGGTGGGAAAAATGATTTACTTTGTTTTATTTAAATTGGTAAATTAATTTAATTAATTAATATTGAGTATCTGATTTAATAAAAAGTAAAATCATATTTTAACTATGAATTATTATTTATTAATTAAGATATTTTATTTGACTAAGTCTTGCCTAAGAGTCCTAGTTGACTAAGTATAAACTAATGCACGTCTTTCAACTCTCTTTCACGTTTAACTCTCTCTCACGTCAATGTATCTCTCTTCCTTTTCACGTTCTCTCTGCCTAACCAAAACACAATAACTGAAAAGCAGCCAAAAGTTCTTCACACTTGAAGAACTTTCACATTAAAAACATATACAAAACGTTAACCAAAAACATAAGGCAAAAGGGAGGGTTTTTACATTGAGTTTTGTGTTGAGGTTTCGAGACTTGGACGTGACTTTGGAGAAGGTCTTTGGTCAGAAGTTTCAGTGGTTGAACGACATGAAATAAGGTATGGGTTTTCTTACTCTTGGTCCCTTTACCAAGAAACCTTTTAAGTCTCATATGAATCTACTGCGAAAACTAGGGTTGTTCTCGATTACATGTTCCCTGTCACTAGCTCCCAATGATCTTAGGTTGGTATGTCTGCTGGTAGATTAGGCGTGTAATGTGATGTTTGTGATGAATATGTTCATGGAACTGTGCTCGGAATTGTATGACTGATAATTTATGTCTTCCAAAATTATGTGAAAAATTATGTGTGTGCCATATGTAAGCCGTGACATATACTTTTGGTTTGAAGTTCGAAAATGAACATGTTTAATGGTTGTATTTGACATGCAAAAACTTGTATAAATCATGTTCGTATCAGTTGTAATATGGCTAATTGCAGTGGAAAAACTCTTAGATAAATTTAACTACGAAACTACACCTAAGAACTTACTAAATTATCCATGAATTACTCTAAGAACTAATGTATATACGTTGATAAAAAGTAGTTGAAAGACATGACCAAATTTCCAGCATTGCATAAACTTGGTTTCGGACAAACAAGGATGAACAAATCCAAAATTTTTAGTGAGTATGAAATAGGTGAGGTCGCTAGGGATTGTACCCGATACCTCACACAAAAAAAAATCGATAAACAAATAAATGAGGAAATGGGGTTAAGGGGAATCGAACTTGGGTGACCTTGACTGAAAATGATAATATTTTACTAAAGCATATTTTAATTAATTAACATAAAAAAGGAGTGAGGCGCACGGGATTCGAACCCGAGTGCCCTTATTCAACTCTCCTAAGGTAAAAAAGGAAATAAAGAAATGAGAGGGGTGGGATTCGAACCCACAACTTCTCGGTTAAACAAGAGAGTAAAGAGAAAAATAATGGAGAAAATAAATGTGAAGAGTGGGGATTGAACCCCTAACCTCTTGAATGAATGAGAGAGTTAGGAGAAAAATAAAGGAGAAAATAAATGTGGAGAGTGGGGATTGAACCCACAACCTCTTGGATAGGTGAGAAAGTTAAGAGATAAATTAAAAGAAAAACTTGACTTAAACGAAAAACGAGAGGAGAAAAAGGAAGGAAATATTATGGGGTTGATGGGGATCGAACAAGGGTTCCCCAAATCTAAGAAATGAAATTATCAAGTTTAAAATAAGATTAAGTATTGTCCAAAAGATTCGAAATCGGGTTCCCTTGCCCAATTCCATATTGACACATAAGTTATTCGTAAGTAGATATTTAATGTATGCTGCCTCTAAAGATTGAAATCAATATCTTGGCATATCTACAAGATGCATACGTCTTGTACCACATAATCTTGGGTAAACATGAATCACTTAGACAAACTATGAATGAAGCCTCATGGATCGTATGTGTGGACTCATAAGTCTAGCATACGTTTAAAAGTAAGTCAACCTAAGATGTATGTGATAAAATGATGTAACCCTAGAAGGGTCAAGTAAGAGTGTGAAACGCACTAAATGGCAAAGTGCATTGGCAAATAATGAAATGAACATTCACGTGAAAGGGTGAGTAATCATGAAAAGCAAATGTGTTAAAGTTAATGAATTAGGTGACAATATGATAAGAGGCTAATGTGAAAGATGAGAGCAATCTCAAATGAGCCTAAGTAAATGTTAACAAAACGTACTCACCTATTAGAGTGTAATGTTTATGAAGAGACCAGTCTCTATGAACTCTCTGATGAAAGCATTGAAGTTAATACATACTTAATACTAATGATGAGATGAGAAATCATCTAATGAGATATGATTTCCTCATGCTAGAGCCAACTTCCATGATGTATGAGTTGAATTTAATGGAACTTTATACTAGGCACCGATAGGCTAGCTTTGAGAGGTGATGCCTTCCTTCGGGAAGGGCGGAGGTTCACGTAACTCTCATGTGATGAGATTGTCAGGCATGGTGGGTTTGGGTCTCCTTGTATCTCCTAGTTTTTTAACCTATACTGCCAATATAGGGATCTAGCAGGGTTCAATTCCCAATACACTAGCATGTTTTGGTTCACTTTGGCCGGTATATCCATATCTTTTCAACGTGGGGATTACACAATGGATTTCATGACGATCACATGATCTATGTCGATTAAGGTAATTGTTCCCAAAGAAAGAATGAGGCCAGCCTCAACGAATGCACATAATGAAATGAACGATACCAAAGGTGTTAGGATAGGATAATCAAGGGGTGAGCTAGACTCTAGTAATAACACTAGGTTATTCTTGGTCATTGCACATCGAACCCGATGAGAGTCTTAAACTACATCATAGGTATGACTGGTGGCTGCACTAGTATATGAAAGAATGAAAATGAAGTACGTATGAATGAATGTAGCAGACTCTGTGTTAGTTAAAAAAGACTCCCTAGTTAAGGTGCCATATGTTGAGTCCTCATTTTGGGAAGTCCTAATGTTAAGTCCATGATTCCAATGTCTCATGGCATATGAAACAATGATATGAACTACGTGATATAATATGTGCAATATGTTATGTGCTGCTTTCAAAATGATAAGTATGTTGATGCATGTTACTCTCATGGCATGACTTTCCTAATCCAAATTTGCCAAGTCCACTGACTTTCCTAATCCATATTTGGCAATTCCACTGACTTGACTTTCCATAATTCATAGCATTAGGAGAGAGCTCTTCTTAATCATGCATGTCCTTGGTGTGTGCTTGCATATACCCATACTTAGTACAAGTGTGTACTAATCCCATACAACTATATACTTTTAGCTGTAGGCACAGGCGAACGCTAGAGCTTACGATACGACGCTGCAGTTATTCAGACGTGGAGAATTCATCACGACTTGGTAGTCCCTCATGCTTTTGAGGACGCTTGCCCATTATATTCTAGCTTAGATATATGTTAGATTTAGTGGAGTATGTTCCACTAGTGTTTCATTTCCGGTTTCATTTCAGACTTTGTATTGGTGCCGTTTTTGCAAGGATACATTTAATGAAATTATGAACTGCTTCATTCATTTGATTATTTCTATATTACAGGGTTTATTTGTGGACACCTATGATGTTAAGTATAATGTGTTTTACATGAAATAAGAAAACAAAAAGTTCAAATTTTCCGCTAAAATTAAACTAGATGAAGTAACGATGACTTATGTAGGGTTGTCTGTAATTTCTGAGATGTCAACGACGCCTGTATCATTTGGGGTATAGATTCCGCTCGTGATGGAGTTGGTATCAGATCCCTAGGTTAAATTGTGATGATAATAAGTTCACATCAATCACATTAAGTAGTTTCTAAGTCACGGTAGTGAAGTGCACCACTATCCTGATTTAGAGACTTCATGATGCGTAGGAAAATTCCCTTCTTCTAATCTTATCGTGCCTTCTCTAATGTCTTATTTCTTGGTGTTAAGAGCATATCTAACATCAACTCTTGAAATTCAGAAAGATGAACACGAGTAGAAACACAGGCGGATAGATTGGACGAGCAATTGCTGGGGTAAATAAAGTTCCTCCCCAGGCTCCAGCTGCAGGAACGGAGATGCATGTTAACCCAACTGGGTTGACAAATTGAGAAATGAGGATAGTCTTGGTACAGATGGCCCAATCCATCACTTTACAAGCTTAGTGAATGACAGCCTAGGCGGAGCAACAATGTGTTCCTAGGGAGAACCCACCTTCCAACACCATGGATAACAGGTCAAGGGACTTCACGAGGATGAATCCTCCCATTTACACTGGATCTAAGATTGCTGAGGATCTAGAGGAGGAGTGTAGGGAAGCTATGTTGCATGATAGCATTAACCGTTCCAAGCTTATGGTACATGTCCAACAAGTGGAAAAAAAGTAGGAAGAGGAAGCACACCAGGGCAGGGAATAGGTCAAGGCAAGCTGAGGAGAATTTTACAAGGAAGAGTAGAACTGATAGAGTATAAAAGGATTTCCCAATAGTTGTATGTGGTAAGACTATGTGTGCAGACTTGGTTGAGTTACCAATGAACGATTTTGATGTTATTCTTGGCATGGAATGGCTTCATAGTTTTTATGCTTGTATTGATTGCCGTAGTAGGGTGTTGAGATTTTGTTTCCCTAATAAAGTAGAGCTGGTCTGGGAGGGGTACAATTCGAGTCGTCCTAATCCCTTGATTTCGAACCTAAGGGCAATAAAACGATGTATAAACAATTATTGTGTCATCTTGTGAGTGTTAATGATTTAGATCATGACATTCCTTCCATATAATAAGTGCCTGTAGTGAATGAGTTCCCAAATGTGTTCCCTGATAATTTGCCTGGAGATCCTGCCCCTCGAGAGATTGACATTGGTATTGACTTAGAACCCGATACAAAACCAATTTCGATTCCTCCTTATTGAATGGCTCCAGCTTAATTCAAAGAGTTGAAGTGCACTTAAAAGATCTGACTGATAAGGGTTTCATTCAGCCGAGCATATCCCCTTGGGGCGCTACAATGTTGTTTATGAAACAGAAAGATGGAATCCTTAGAATGTGTATCGATTATCAGTAGCTCAACAAAGTCATTATCAAGAATAAGTATCCACTTCCCAGAATAGATGACTTGTTCGACCAACTCCAAGAGTCTAGTTTCTTCTCGAAGATTGATCTTCATTCACAGTACCATCAGCTTAGGGTTAGGGATGAATATGTTCCAAAGACGTCCTTTCGTACCCATTACGGTCATTACAAATATCTAGTTATGTCATTTGGTCTCACTAATGCACCTACTGCATTTATGGATCTCATGAATAGAGTCTTCCATGAATACCTTGACTCTTTCGTCATAGTATTCATTGATGACATTCTCATCTACTCTAAGACCAAGGAAGATCATGAAAAACATTTGAGAATAACCTTGCAGTTACTTAGGCAACATCGGTTGTCTGCCAAATTCAGCAAGTGTGAATTCTGGCTTAGATAAGTGACCTTCCTGGGTCATGTTGTGTCCGACAAATGTGTGGAGGTAGACCCTAGGAATACTAAGGCAATTAAAAACTGCCAAAACCTCTTACTCCCACAAATATCCGTAGCTTCTTGGGATTGGCTGGTTCTTATCGCAGGTTCGTGGAGGGTTTTTCTTCCGTTGCTGCCCCACTCACAGCCTTGATGAAAAAGAATGTCAAGTTTGAATGGGCAGAGAGTTGTGAGAAAAGATTCCAAGAGCTCAAGGACAGACTCACTTCAGCCCCGGTGCTTACTTTGCCTAAAGTGTAGAGAGATTACATTTTTTATTGTGATGCATCTAGGGTTGGTTTGGGTTGTGTTCTTATGCAGGCTGGTAAGGTGATAGCTTATACGTCCAGATAAATCAAGGTTCATGAAAAGAATTAACCCACTCATGACCTTCGGTTGGCAGCTGTGGTGTTTTACTGAAACGGTGGAGGCACTACTTGTATGGAGTGCATGTGGATGTGTTCATAGTCCACAAAAGTCTCCAGTACGTGTTCACACAGAGGGAGTTAAATTTACGTCAGCGAGGGTGCTTGGAGCTGTTGAAGGACTATGACATGAATGCCCACTACCATCCGGGTAAGGCTAATGTTGTAGCTGATGCTTTGAGTAGGATGAGCATTGGAATTACAGCCCCACATTGAGAATCAGAAGAAGGAGTTGGTAAAAGATGTAGACAGACTGGTCAGACTAGGTGTGTGGTTGGTTGACTCTACTAGTAGGGCTATTTCAGTTCATCCTAGTTCTGAATCATCCTTGGTAGTTGAAGTCAAGAAGGGTCAACATCTTGATCCGGTGTTGATGGAGTAGAAGGACTCAGTGTTGGTAAAGATTAATGAGTCTTTTGTTTTGGGAGGTGACAACATACTTAGGTACCAAGATAGGCTGTGTGTACCAGATGTGGATGATTTGCGGACCAAAATTATTACAGAGGCCCATGGTTCAAAATATTCGATACATCCAGGTTCCACAAAGATTTATCATGACCTTAAGCAGATCTATTGGTGGCATGGCATGAAGAAGTCAATGCTGAATATGTGGCCAAGTGTCCTAATTGTAAACAGGTTAAGGCAGAACATCTTAAGCGTGGTGGTCTTACTCAGATGATCGAGGTTCCGATTTGGAAGTGGGAGGCCATTAATATGGACTGTGTGGTTGGTTTTCCGAAGACTAGGAGACAGCATGACTCCATATGGGTTATTATAGAAAGGATGACTAATTCTGCCCACTTTATCCCTGTAAAAACTACTTACAGAGCCAAGGATTATGCGAGACTCTACACTGATGAGATTGTGAGATGGCATGGGATTCCTTTGTTGATCATTTAAGATAGAGGAGCTCAGTTCACTTCACATTTCTGGAGATCCTTCCATAAAAGCTTAGTTCACACAGGTGAAGCTTAGTACTGCCTTTCATCCTTAGACTTATTGGAAGGCAGAGCGCACCACTCAGACATTGTAGGATATGTTGAGGGAGTATGTGATTGAGTTAAGGGGTATCTGGGACGACCATCTTCCTTTGATAGAGTTCTCGTATAATAATAGCTATCACTCCAGCATTGGGATGGTACCGTTTGAGGCGCTGTATAGTAGAAAGTGTAGGTCTCCAGTTGGGTGGTTCGAGGTTGGAGAGTCATCCATTTTAGGTCCAGAGATCATTCATGAGGCCTTGGAGAAGGTTAGGGTGATTAGGGAACGGTTGGCTACTGCTTACAATCGGCAGAAGTCTTATGCAGACAATATAAAACGACCCTTAGAGTTTGATGTTGGCGACAAGGTCTATTTGAACACATATGAAGGGGGTGATGAGGTTTGGTAGGAAAAGGAAGTTGAGTCCGAGGTATGTTGGGACATATGAGATCCTACAGCATGTTGGTGAGGTAGCCTATGAGTTGGCATTGCCTGCGGAGCTAGCTTCTGTTCATTTAGTCTTTCATGTTTCTATTTTGAAGAAGTGCTTAGGTGATCCAGCATCGATTCTACCTGTTGAAGGTTTGGGGGTCGATGAAGACTTGTCCTATTAGGAGGTACCTGTTTCAATTTTAGACATACAGATCAAGCAGCTGAGGAACAAGGAGATTGCACAGTGAAGGTGTATTGGAGGAATCATCTTGTTGAGGGTGCTACATGGGAGGCCGATGCCGATATGAGATCCCACTACCCTTATCTTTTCAGCTCTTGAGGTTAGACTTTGTACTCTTAAGTCTAAGTTTCCTTATCTCTCCATTCTTTGTTGTTATTGCTTGATTATGTATAGTAACTATCTTATGATCTGACTGGCATTACACTAGATAGTTAGTATTGTCATTCGGGGACGAATGTTCCTAAGGAGGGGATAATGTAACAACCCTAAAAATGGATATGCTAAGTAATGCTTAATGTATCTAGAATGCCTACGATTAGACCGGGTTCACACGGATTGATGCGCGCAGAACCAAACCTATGAACCCTTGCGACATCAAAGCCAACTAACTTGGGGAGTTATTTGAGATAGGAAAGGTTGGTTTCAGCCATGTAGGGCTCCCGAATATGAAGATTTACTCGGATGAGTCTTTACTGGACTTAAAAAGGAGAAATCTTATGTTTGGAGTATCTAGGGGTAAAATGGTCTTTTTCCCGTCTAAGGGTAGTATCCTAATTACCCTAAATATGTAATTAATTGTTAAACTAATAAGCTGGAGGGGTATTTTGCATAGAGAGGGCCGAAATTGCCCTTTTAGGAAAATCTTGCTCCACCCGGGTTTATACCTAGGTGGGAGCAATGATTTAATTTTTTTTAATTTAAATTGGTAAATTTAATTTAATTAATTATTATTTAATATCTGATTTAAGAAAAAGGAAAATCAGATTTTAACAATTAATAATTATTTATTAATTTAGATATTTTATTTGACTAAGTCTTGCCTAAGAGTCCTAGTTGACTAAGTCAAAACTAAACCTCTTTCAATTCTCTTTCACGTTTAACTCTCTCTCACTTCAATATCTCTCTCTTTCTTTTCACGTTCTCTCTACCTAACCAAAACACAAAAACTGAAAAGCAGCCAAAAGTTGTTCACACTAAAAGAACTTTCATATTAAAAACATAGACAAAACGTTAACCAAGAACATAAGGCAAAAGGGAGGGTTTTCTGTTGAGTTTTGCGTTGAGGTTTCGAGACGTGGACGTGATTTGGGAGAATATCTTTGGGAAGCAAGTTCAAGGGTTGAACGATGTGAAATAAAGTATGGGTTTTCTTACTCTTGATCCCTTTCCCAAGAGACTCTTAAGTCTCAGATGAATCTACTCCGAAAACTAGGGTTGTTCCCCATTACATGTTCCCTGTCACTAGCTCCCAATGATCTTAGGTTGGTATGTCTGCTGGTAGATTGGGCTTGTTATGTGATGTTTGTGATGAATATGTTCATGAAACTGCGCTCGGAATTGTTTGACTGATAATTTATGTATTCCAAAATTATGTGTGGGTAATATGTAAGTCGTGACATATACTGTTGGTTTGAAGTTCGAAAATGACATGTCTTATGGTTGTATTTGACGTGAACAAACTTGTATAAATCATGTTCATATTAGGTGAAATATGGCTGATTGGAGTGAAAAAACTCTTACCTAAATGTAACTACGAAACTACACCTAAAAACATACTGAATGATCCATGAATTACCCTAAGAACTAATGTATAAATTTTGATAAAAAAGAGTTGAAAGACATGAGAAAATTTCCAGCATTTTATAAGCTTAGTTTCAGCTAAACAAGGAAGAACAAATCAAAAATTTTAAATCAGTATGAAATAGGTGAGGTCGCTAGGGATTGAACCTGAGACCTCACAAAAAAATAATCATTAAACAAATAAATGAGTAAATAGATTAAGGGGAATGGAACTTGGCTGACTTTCACTGAAAATGATAAAGTTTCACTAAGGAATATTTTAATTAATTAACATAAAAAAGGAGTGAGGCACACGGGATTCAAAGCCGAGTTCCCTTAGTCGACTCTCCTAAGCCTAAAACGGAACTAAAGAAATGAGAGGGGTGGGATTCGAACCCACAACCTCTCGGTTAAACAAGAGAGTAAAGAGAAAAATAATGGAGAAAATACATGTGAAGTGTGGGGATGGAACCCCTAACCTCTTGAATGGATTAGAGAGTTAGGAGAAAAATAAAGGAGAAAATAAATGTGGAGAGTGGGGATTGAACCCACAACCTCTTGGATAGGTGAGAAAGTTAAGAGATAATTGAAATAAAAATAATGAGGTTGTGGGGGATTGAACCCACAACCTCCTTGACTTAAGCTAAAAAAGAGAGGAGAAAAAGAAAGGAAATATTATGGGGTTGATGGGGATCGAACTAGGGTTCCCCAAATCTTAGAAATGAAATTATCAAGTTTAAAATAAGATTAAGTGTTGTCCAAAAGATTCGAGATCGGGTTCCCTCGCCCAATTCCGTATTGACACATAAGTCATTCGTAAGTAGATATTTAATGAATGCTGCCTCTAAAGATTGAAATCAATATCTTGGCATATCTACAAGATGCATATGTATTGTACCACATAATCTTGGGTAAACATGAATCACTTAGACAAACTATGAATGAAGCCTCATGTCTCGTATGTGTGGACTCATAAGTCTAGCATACGTTTAAAAGTAAGTCAACCTAAGATGTATATGAAAAAATGATGTAACCCTAGAAGGGTCAAGTACGAGTGTGAAACACACTAAATAGCCAAGTGCATTGGCAAATGATGTAATGAACATTCACGTGAAGGGGTGAGTAATTATGAAAAGCAAATGTGTTAAAGTTAATGAATTAGGTGACAATATGATAAGAGGCTAATGTGAAAGATGAGAGCAATCTCAAATGAGCCTAAGTAAATGTTAACAAAACGTACTCACCTATTAGAGTGTAATGTTTATGAAGAGACCAGTCTCTATGAACTCTCTAATGAAAGAATTGAAGTTAATGCATACTTAATACTAATGATGAGATGAGAAATCATCTAATGAGATATGATGTCCTCATGCTAGAGCAAACTTCCATGATTTATGAGTTTAATGTAATGGAACTTTATTCTGAACACTAATAAGCTAGCCTTGAGAGGTGATGCCTTCCTTCGAGAAGGGAGGAGGTTCACGTAACTCTAATGAGATGAGACTGTCCGGCATGCCGAGCATGGGTCTCCTTATATCTCCTAGCTTTTGAACCTATACTTCCAATATTGGGATCTAGCAGGGTTCAATTCCCTATATACGCTAGCATGTTTTGGTTCACTTTGGCCGGTGATTCCACCTCTTTTTGGTGTAAGGATTACACTCTGGATTTCATGATACTCACATGACCTATGTCGTTTAAGGTTAAAGTTCCCAAAGAAACAATGAGGCCAGCCTCAATGAATGCACATATGAAATGAACGATAACAAAGGTGTTAGGATAGGATAATGAAGGGGTGAGATAGACTCAAGTAATAACACTAGGTTATTATTGGTCATTGCACAGCGAACCCGATGAGAGTCTTAAACTACATCCTAGGTATGACTGGTGGCTGCACTAGTATATGAAAGACTGAAAATGAAGTACGTATTAATGAATGTAACAAACTCTGTGTTTCTTAAAAAAGTCTCCGTAGTTGAGGTCCCATATGTTGAGCCCTCATTTTGTGAAGTCCTAATGTCGAATCCATGATTCCAAGGTCTCATGGCATATGAAAGAATGATATGGACTACGTGATATAATATGTGCAATATGTTATGTGCTATTTGTAAAATGATAAGTATGATGATGAATGTTACTCTCATGGAATGACTTTCCTAATCCAAATTTGGCAAGTCCACTGATTTTCCTAATCCATATTTGGCAAGTACACTAACTTGACCTTCCATAAATCATATCATTAGGAGAGAGTTCTTCTTAATCATGCATGTCCTTGGTGTGTTCTTGCATATACCCATACTTTATTCAAGTGTGTACTAATCCCATTCAACTCTATACATTTAGGTGCAGGCACAGGCGGACGCTAGAGCTTACGATACGACATTGCAGCTATCTAGATGTGAAGCATTCATCCGGACTTGGTAGGCCCTCATACTTTCGAGGACGCTTTCCCTCTATATTCTAGCTTAGATATAAGTTTGAGTTAGTGGAGTATGTTCCACTAGTATTTCATTTCCTAGTTCATTTATGACTTTGTATTGGTGCCGTTTTTGCAAGGATACGTTTAATGCAATTATGAAATGCTTCATTCATTTGATTATTTCTATATTAGATCGTTGATTTGTCAAATCCTATGATGTTAAGTATAATGTGTTTCACTTTAAATAAGAAAACAAAAAGTTCAAATTTTCTGCTAAAATTAACCTAGATGATGACGTGTGTAGGCTTCTTTGGGACCTCTGAGAGGTCAACGACGCCGTTCTCATCTGGGTTCTAGATTATGATTGTAATAGTTATTATATGGATGAGTTGAAAATTATGACATAAGTCTTCATGTGATGATTGAATTGTTGGGAATTGAATAATGGCGATTATGGATTTAGAAAATGGTAAGTTGATCTAAACATTGTTAAGTGTAGAATTGATATATAATTTTTTTATTTTATGGTTTGATGAACTTATGGTGGAGTTTTTTACTTCTTGTATTTTAGTATGAATGTGGCCTTGAAGGCACCATGTGGTGAATTGAAGGGTTGTCATGTTATTGTATTGATGGTTGTTTAAAGTGAAGATGATCATATGAACGATGTGCATATAATGTGAAGGTGATCTTGTAGAATTTGAATGCATTGTTATGAAAAACATGAGCTCTCAAAATGTTATATGTGTATATGATAGATTATGATTGTCTTTATATGGTATTGTTGTGTCTTGATTTTGTAGACTTAGGGTCCTCTTCTTGACGCATGAAATCTTCCTAACTATGAACTCCTGGACTTTGCAGACTTAGGTGCATTCTCCTTGATGCATGAAATTTATGATGAATGTGATCTCTTGACCTTGAAGGCTAATGTATCCTTTTCTTGAGTGCATGAATGAAAGAACAAATTGAATCGGCTAGACCTAGCTTGGTGATATTTCTATAAATGAGTAATTGTAATGAACCTTTATTCGTAGATCCTTGTGGTGCCCTTCTTGGTATTGGTACTATGAGTCGGTAGGCTTAGCGATGTTACCCTCTCTAATACACTTATTTGAATGAAATTACTCAATGGGAACTAAGAAAAAGCACCGAGTGAATATGCTTAAGATAGTATCTCTACTTGAGTATGAGACTAGAGTACAAAGAAGTTTTTTGATATCCCTTAAACCATGTGCCTACATGGGAAGTGTCCTAGTTCTACCCTTTACAAGTAGAATACCCTCCACAGAGTAGGGTAGATTCTGGATTCCATACCTAGATAGTGTGGTCTATGTCAGTTAATGTGCATTCACATCATGTGAGATGTGCTCTTTAACTACTTGATTGGTTCTACAACGTGTAGGTAGTAGTGTGGGATGTTACCTACACATGACACGAGTAGGCTTTGAAAATAGTAAAGTGAGTTCCCTAGGTCCTCCAAGACCATTATGTAAAGTCTCTTAAATGCATGAATGTCTCCCTTCGTATTTCTAGTAATAAATGTTTACTTGTTGACTTGTGTTGTAAAGGAAATATCCTTACCTTGGGTAGTCTTGAGGAATACTTTGGTGTGTATGCAGGGGTTATATCGGCGTCCGCTTCATGTCTTACTTAAGTGGTTCTTAGGAGATACTTAGGTAGAGGGTCTAAATGATAAAATGGGTTACTTAATGAATATGTTCATATCTTGGATTATTGTATCATCATCTTATATGTGAATATTGACTAAAAATATGTTTTTATACTTGTGTTTGACGTTTTACCAAAATAACGTGAAAAGTTTATAGCTTAAATAAATGTCCCTTTTTGCATGATTTGCTTGGATTGAATACTTAGTGCTTCATTTTACAAACCCATTTCTACCCCTTTTACTAAAGTGTATGAATTAGAGATTTGGTATTTTATGAATAATGGATACCCCTTTTACTAAAGTGTAGAAATTAGAGATTTGGTATTTTATGAATGATGGATAGGTTTCTGTGGTGCTTGAAGATGAAGACTTGGTGAGTCCTCATAGATTCGATAACAATACCCATTACGTTTCCTTTATGTCTTTTTGTATTGTTTAAGTGTTGTATGGTCTTAGTCCCAAATTTATACTCTAAAGTATTAGATGGTTTAATGACATAATTTAATAGAGTTAGAATTCTTCCACGTGTTATTAATGAAAGTATCTTCGTGCGTGAAGAAAGTTTTTAAGTCTTCTCTGTTTTTAAGTATTGTATGCAATAAATGATCCATGAGGCTTGTATATGACCTCTTCGAGGTGGAATACACCGTTTTACAACTAGGGGGTGCTCTCGGGTCGTGACAGTTTCTCATGCATTACACAAGTGATGTTTGAGGTTCCCTAGAAGTATGGTGCCCGCATGGTAAAAAATCTTAAAGACATAGACCATGTATATAGACTATGATAAAGATGACCAAAAAGGGATACTTTTCTTGAGTTGTATTATGGGATGTTATCCATGTTTTTGCACTTGTATGCTTTTGAGTTTACTTGAGAACTATGCTATTATGGTATACATGACTAAGAGTCAATTAGGTCTATATGATGCCCATGATGAAGAATTATATTAGCTTATTATGATTATTACTTATCTCTTATTCTCATTAAGTATATCTTATGTTTAGTTATAATTATATGATGTTTATGTTTGAGATTATTATATGACTATGATGATTATGCTATGACTATGTTGTTATCTCTTATGATTATGTCTTATGTTGACTAACCATTATGAGATGTTCTTATGAGGTTGTGCTAGCTTTTATAATTGGTACAATTTGTACTAATGCATATTGCCTATATTCAAATCAAACGTAGGGTTTTAGACATTGAGTTGGTTTGGAGGCTAGGTTTCGAAGGTGCAAGAAGATTTGAAGAATTGGAGAGTCCTCAAAGCTTCGAGGATGGACCCACGATTTTCGTTATGTCATTTCGTTATATTTTGAGACTATTGTATATGCTCTGTCCCAAGAGTTATTTTAAGAGTTGTATTAGATGGTTTGAGACAAAGTATAGACAGACTTCCGCCTGCACTTTTATGAAAATGACGTCGATTGTAAAAGTTTTAAATTTTGCCTACTTTTCTATTGTCTTATATTATGATTATGTTAAAGGCTTGTACGAGACCCCTTCGGGGTCAAATACGCCACGTACATTCCATGGGGAACCCCTGGGTCGTTACATTTTGAATCGGATTTTAGAAAGAAACTATTTTCAAAGATATGTTCTGTCACAAATTTTAAATCAGATTTGAAAATTTGTTCCTTAGAATGTTTTTGAGTTCCAAAAATGTTTCGAATAGTTTGCTAAGAAGGGATTAATAATGCTTAAATGGTATGTTTGACCATTGATTTCGATAATTTATTATTGTATTAAAGATACGTTTTACCATAAATTTTGTAGAAATTTTTTTCATAAGCATATGTTTGACCATATATTTAGAAAATTTATTGCTATATGGGAAAATATAAAAACCCTCCGAACTTGGTCCAAAAACTCACTTTAGCACTTAAACTATACATGCGTTTAAATAACCCCTTAACATCTTTGAAATGAATTAAAAACCACCCTGAGATTATTATCCCACTCTCACTTGCCACATCATAACCATGTAAGTGCCACAACGACGCCATATCAGCACCACATCATTAGGTATTTTCACCATTTTTCTTTAACACTTTTTAAAATTAATTTACACTAATTAATTAATTCAAAGTGCATTTTCTTAAATTGAAATATAAAATGTTGACCCATTTTTATTTTACCCCATACCCAGCCCCCACCCACCCCCTTACTTCTTTCTTCTTCCTTCTTCTTCACCATTTCTAATTCTTCAATGTTTATTTTTCCCCTCTCCATATTTTCCAACTACGTCCACCATCCAAACATCTTTCATCGTAACTCTCAAATCACCGTCAAAGCTCCATTACTAAATTCTCCAAAACACCAACAAACAACTGAATCACCATTTCTCGATCACTTTCTTCCTTAAAACACCATTAATAGTGAGCTTCGGAGCTCTTAGACAGAGCAACAAAACAACAACAATCAGCCCATTTCTCTTCCTTTCACTTATTATTTGGTAAACCTCCAACACCAGAGAGATAAAGGATCTACCATAACTGCCTTCGTGTCACATACGGGTTTACCCCCTAGACGTAACCAGCGTCGTCGTCCTCTTTAAGGTCTAAGACTAGCCTCTTAGTTTACGTCATCACACATAAGTTGAATCTAGCGGAAAATTTAAAACTTTAATTACTTCTATTTGGAGGTTTACATAGACCTCTACATACACATAATATATATATCGAGTATACATAGACCCTTCGTATTGCACATATATATATTAGTAAGATAGAACATAGTCTAAAGGATTGTCTCATCTCATACCATCTAAACACTCTTAGCAATTTGGGCATAGCCCTATATCAATGTAAAGAAGCCACATATAGGCTTATACAAATCGTACTCAAATGAAAATAGAATGAACATAAGAGTCTTAGAAAAACAAAGCAACTCCATAAGCAAGATATTGGCATCGCCCTCGGAAAGTGAGGACCTATCCATTTGGCTGGTAGAGATTATCAAAGTCTTCTTCAAGTCGTCTCGAATGAGCCTTCAACGACCGGAACCTAAAATGTTTGGAAAAAGGGATAAAATGGGGTTAGTACGCCACTTGTACTAAGTATGAGACCACATGCACATATATTACCAAAACATGCTAAAAAGGGACATTTACTTAAACCATGCTATTTTACCCTATAGAAGTATTATGCATCATCAAGCAAGTCATACCAAGTAACAAAACATGCTTACTAACTCAATCAAGTAATATGCATATCATCATACATTGAACCCATAATCTACTACAACCCTATCATCAAGGAATGACATCACAAGAAGGAATAACAGTTAACCATATCATAATAAGCAAGACAATTACTCATGAATCCTCATCAAGTAAACAAGTGCAATGACCAAGTAAGGCGTCATAACCTTACTCAATCAAGTAGCCCCAACAAGAAACAATAACCAATGTCCAACTTTAACAACATAATCCAAATACATGTTCATAAGGAGAATCATCAGCATATAATAACATTTATAGTGTAGCATGAACATATTATCATCATATACATCATTATCATAGACATACATAATATCAACTCCCTAAAGCTTCCAGCAAGGCCCACTTAGTGCAATGCATAAGTAGAGTCCCATACCCCTACCTAAGCTAATTCAAACCTCTCAAGTCACCTTTGTTAGTTTATACTTCATTAATTGATTGTAGTTTAGGGAACACTTGCATTACCTGACATAGACCACAAGAGCTAAGTGTGGAATCCGGTGTTGTAAAACCTTACACCGATGGAAGGTGGTCTACCGGTCAAAGTAAAACCAAACATAAGCGTAGCTTTGTAGGTTGATCCACTAGCTAGTCTTCCTATGGGGGCAACATAGTTCAAGAACTAAGAGATAGGTGCATTCCCTCCTCATACCACTTTAAAATTGGGGCCTCCTTTCATGGGAATCTATTGAATGAGTATTCCTCTATGGGAAGTCAACACCACATATAAAAATATAGGGTGAACCTTCCTCTTTGGGAAGTCATCACCTCCTATTGTCAAGTTCACTCGGTGCTAAGCTAAGTCCCTTTATTGAAATGTATTTAAGTCTTTATTAAAAAAAATAACTTAGCTTAGCTCATAGGGTCTAGCCCTTGTATAATCATCATCATCATAGCTCGATAAGAATTGCATGAGTAGTCCTTTCATCACAATTCATATAAGTGAGGTTAGTACATTAGCATTACACATCATAATAATGTACATTGATAGTCATCACCATCCTTATAACACATACACCTTAATCAACCTCACAACATAGTCAACACATTTCAGTTCAACATCATACCACCCTATCAATCCTAACACAAGGGGTACTCCAATGTAACATCATGACTTAACCACAACTAATCACAATTGGAATTAAATATAGAGATCATAAGACTTACCAAGTCTCCTTCGTAATTCATCATTTAGGTCTTACCATAAACCCTAAATTCAATCCAATTTATATGTTCCACAACAAAATTCAATAATCAACATGGTAACAAGGCTAGAAGAGTCACTACACCATAATTCAATACTAAATCAAAGCTTAAGAAGAGATACTCAGGTCAATTTTTATAACCTATATCACTTCTCAAGAACTAGTATGAAAGACTACAAATAATCCTAATTTGATCATGATTAGTGTAACAACATCATCTAATAGTTATTTTACCAATAATATAGTCAATTGAATCGATCACAACTCAATTCACATCAAGATCAAACATAGGGTTGAGGGTTAAGGATCATGTTCTTTTATTTAGATAAAACCATCAAAAACTATCATAATAAAGTTAAATTTCACGTTAATATATTCATTATATCCTTAAGAAACCATAAACAACTCAGTTCATAACATAAAATTCGTAATTGAATGAAACCCACTTGAAAACCCAACTTTTAGAAATACTTTGAAGGAGACCTTTGAGGAAAGAAGTCTAAAAGGTGAATTAGATCTCATAACTCAACGTTTGATGAACATTGAATGGTTAAATCTTCCCTTTTAAGCCCCCAAAACCTCCCCCTTGGTTGTCTTCAATGGTGTCTTCCAAATAGAGAGAGAAAGAAGAGAGAAGGAAGAGAGTTTATTTTGTGAGGTGAGTTTAGACTAGTGAGGTTTGGGGTCTTTATATGGGGGGTTAATTAACCTAATTAGACTCCCTTAAACCCCTAATTAACCATCTAACCCCTTAACTAATTAAATAAACTAACTTAAAAACGTGCAGGAAAACTTGACCCTCACAGACGGAACCCCGTCGACGGGCCGTCTGTGAGTGGACGACTTAGCCCCTCTCCGTCCTGCACACTCATCGGTTTTTTCATAGACTTGTGCAGGTGAGGGCAGGGAGTGTTGCCTCCTACGTGCTATGGTCCTCCTCAAGGGCCCTTGGTCTGTCCTTGTGGAGTCGTACCCGGACGTTTCAACCACGAATTACCTTAAACAGATGTTATACACCCTTCCATCTAATATCATGAATTTCCGACTCCTAAAAGATAGTCAAATAGGCTAGGGCACACTAGTACCTCCTATAACTAGTTTCCACACGTCATGGACGTTCTTGGATGTTTTTGTTCATAAACATCCTAAATGACCTATATTCATTGGGATAGGTCTTAAAACAATGTTTATACCCCCATGACACCTATGTTACGCTTTAAGACTCGTCTTGGATTTTTGAAATGTTACATTATCCCCCCCTCCCCCCTTAGGCACATTCTTCCCTAAATGACACAAAATTCCTTTGGAAGGAATAGACTCAAGACTAGCAGCCCAAACAACAAAAAAACATAACAACATAATTCATATCATTTCAACAAGGCAATTTCAATACTTCAATTACCACACGTAAAGCTCCAACACTTTATCATGAGGCATTTCCTTCTCATAACACACATGAGCTCAACATACTTTACATGAGCCAATTAGCACAATGTTAACTTATCAACATGACACATAACTTTTCACTAAGACTCACCATGTAAAAATACACAACATAACTAAAACAAACCAAAAGACAAAATTTCAAGTTTTATGCGCCCAATTCACTGTAACTTACTGTAATGTGACTCAAAATGCACATTTTTGGAAGAATTTTCTTAAAATCAAGAAACTTCAATTTCTAGTAATATTTATATTATTAAAAAGAATGACTTACAACAATTGTCAAAAATATGAGGGTAACAGGACTTCATGTCGGCCTCGGCCTCCCATGTTGCACCCTCAACTAGGTGATTTTTTATAAAACTTTTACGAAAACCGCCTCTTCATTCCTTAACTTTTTGACTTGCCTATCAAGAATTTGAACCGGAACTTCCTCATAAGAGATGTTATCTTGACACCAAGACCCTCGATAAGAACAATAGACTCGGGATCACAAATAATCTTTTTAATCATAGAAACATGGAAAACCGGATGAACCGAAGTCAATTCACTAGGAAGTTTCAATTTATAGGCAACCTTACCAACCCTTTGCAAGATTTCATGAGGACCCACATAACAAGGACTCAACTTCCCTTTCTTGCCAAATCTAACCACCCCCTTCATAGCTGAAATTTTCATATACACCTTATCACCTTTCTCAAACTCCAAATCCCTTCTCCTATGATCGGCATAAGACTTTTGCCGACTATAGGCCGTTTGTAACCAGTTCCTTATGATATGAACTTTCTCCAAAGTCTTATAAACCAAATCGAGACCAACAAGCGAAGACTCACCCACTTCAAACCATCCAATAGGAGACCTGCACCTTCTACCATACAAGTCTTCATAGGGATCCATGGAAATAGATGAAAGAAAGCTATTATTATAAGAAAACTCCACCAAAGGAAAATTCTTATCCCAATTACCTTTGAAATCAATAATACAAGCCCTAAGCATATCTTCAAGGTTTTGAATAGTATGTTCCGCTTGAAAATACGTTTGGGGATGAAAAGCGAAACTCAACTTCACCTTAGTACCCAACCCTTTTTGGAATGACTTCCAAAACCTAGATGTGAATTGTGCACCCCAATCCGATATGATGGATAACAGAATATCATGGCAACACACAATCTCATCTTTGAAGATCCTAGCATAATCATCCGCCGAATAAGTACACTTGATGGGAATAAAGTGAGGGGACTTGGTCAACCTATCTACAACCACCAATATAGAATCATATTGATTTTGAGTCCAAGGTAAACCCACTAAAAAATCCATATTGATGTCTTCCCACTTTTAAGTAGGAACTTTGATTCGTTGTAGTAAGTCACCCGACTTGTGATGTTCACCTTTTACTTGTTGGCAATTCGGACACTTAGCGACAAACTCCTCTATGTATGTCTTCATACCTTCCCACCAATATACTTTCCTAAGGTCATGGTACATTTTTGTCGAACCCAGATGAGTGGAGTAGTGGAACCTACGGGCTTCCTCAAAGATTTGGTCCCTCAACCCATCTATATTGGAAGCACATAGTCTTCCTTGGCACCTTAATATATAGCATCCCCCTAGGGAGAATGTCTCGTTAAGCTTGCCAAGGACCGTTCCTTCAACTCCATCAATGATTTGTCAAGGTGTTGTTTTGACTTCACCTTAACTACTAATGATGACTCGGAGTTGTTACAAACCATGAAACCACCATCCAAAGAATCTTCCTACCTCACCCCCAACCTAGACAACCTATGTACATCCTTCACTAGGTCATTCTTGGCTTCATGTTGGATACACTATCCATAATCGTACGACTTAGGGCATCCGAAACAACATTAACATTGTCGGGGTGATAGAGGACATTCATGTCATAATCTTTCAACAATTCTAACCATCTTATTTGTTGGAGTTTCAACTCCTTTTGGGTAAACACATTTGGAGACTCTTATGGTCGGTAAATACATCAACATGAACCCGATACAAGTAATGCCTCCATATTTTCAAGGCAAACACCACGGCCGCTAACTCAAGGTCATGAGTTTGATAGTTACGTTCATGTACCTTAAGATTCCTAGAAGCATAGGCTATTACTTTCCCATGTTCCAGAGGCACACACCCTAAACTCACACAGGATGCATCAAAATACACAACAAACTCTTTTGTACCCTCCGATAAAGTCAATACCGGAGCGAAAGTAAGCCTATCTTTTAACATTTGGAAGCTTCTCTCACATGACTCGGCCACTCAAATTTCTTACTTTTTGGGTAAAAGTATTCAAAGAAGATGCAATGGATGAAAAACCATCAACAAACCTCCGATAATAAACCGCTAAACCCAAAAAACTTCTAATATAAGTTGGCGTCAAAGGTCTAGGACAATTTTTTACCGCCTCTTTTTTCCTTCGATCAACCTCAACTCCCTCACTAGAGACAATACGACCACGGAATGTCACCGACCATAACCAAAACTCGCATTTGCTATATTTGGCAAACAATTGATGTTGTTTATGTAACAACCCTAAAAATGAATATGCTAAGTAATGCTTAATGTGTCTAGAATGCCTACGATTACACCGGGTTCACACGGATTGATGCGCATAGAACCAGACCCCTGAACCCTTGGTACAGCCAAGCGAACTAACTTGGGGAGTTAGTTGATCTAGAAAAGGTTGGTTCCAACCATGTAGGGCTCTCGAATACAAAGATTTACTTGAAGGAGTCTTTACCGGACTTAAAAAGGGAAAATCTTAGGTTTGTAGGGTCTAGGGGTAAAATGGTCTTTTCCAAACTAAGGGTAGTATCATAATTACCCTAAATATATAATTAGTTATTTAATTAATAAGGTGGAGGGGCATTTTGGGGAGAGAGGACCAAAAATTAGCTCTTGAAGTGAAGTCTTGCTCCTTCCGGGTTCGAACCTAGGTGGAAGCAATGAATTAAATTATTTTTAATTTAAGTTTGTAAATTAATGTGATTAATTTATATTTATTATTTATTAGCTGATTAAAAATAAAAGGAAATTAGATTTTTAATAATTAAATAAAAACCTTATTTGACTAAATCTTAAACTAGACTCCTAATCCTAAGAAAACTCTTCGCTCCCACGCTCATCTCTCTCTCTCAGGTATCTATCACTCTCACTCACGATTCTCTCTGCCAAATAACTTCAAAAAACAGTAGGTAAACCAAATTTCTTCACACTTGACGAACTCACAACGAAAATATAAGAAAAAAAAATGAAATCAATCACGTAGGCAAAGAGAAGTTTGTCCGTCGAGTTGGTGTTGAGTTTGAGGGGATTTCGACGTGATTTTTGAAGAAGGTTTTAGGCAGAAAGTCAAGGTTTGAATGTCATGAAAGGTAAAGGTTTTCTTACTCTTATTCCCTTTCCCAAGAGACCCTTAAGGCTCAGATGAATCTACTCGAAAACTAGGGTTGTTCCTGTTCTTGTCAAACTCCTTGTCCCTAGTATCCCTTTGATCTTAATGTGAAATAGATTAGATATCATGTTGTTGGTATGTTTGCTGGTAGTTTAAGTATGAAGTTTGATTTTCGTGATAATGTGTTCTTGATTATGTGTTTGGAAATCTAAGCATGTTAAGCTATGTCAACCGAAAGTATGTGAAAATGTTTTTATGGTTGAATTTTATGTGCGAATGTTTGTGTAAGTCCTGAGGTGTGAAAGTGTTGTAATGTTACCGGATGAAATTTTAATTCTTGGCTGAATATAATCATAAAAAGATTACACTTAAAGATGCACCAAATGATTCACGAAATGCCTTAAGAATTAACATATGAATGATGATAAAAAGAAGCTGAAAATAGTGAACAAATTTCCAGCATTTGGTAGGTTGGGTTCGGCAAAACAAAATGGTACAAAATGCAATGAAAAATGAATGTAAAATACGTGAGATAACTAAGGATTGAACCCAAGACATCATTACATGAAAGCTACAAAGAAAATCAACAAAAGATTAAGACAAGAAGGGATTGGAAGAGACTAAATTTCCAGCCTGCAGGAAATTTTAATCTCGGCAAACTTTTAAAAAAATGAGCTTCGTTTAAAAAGTTTTTAAAATGTGAGGTCATTGGGGATTGAAACCATGACCTCACTAAATGAAAATTTCATAAAAATATCGTGAGAAAAATGCAAGGAAAAATAAATGTGGTTAGTAAGGATTGAACCCACAACCTCTTGAATGGATGAGAGAGTTAGGAGAAAAATAAAGGAGAATATAAATGTGGAGAGTGGAGAATAAACCCACAACCTCTTGGATAGTTGAGAAAGTTAAGAGATAAACTAAAAGAAAAATAATGACCTTGTAGGGGATTGAACCCACAACCTACTTGACTTAAACAAAAAAGGAGAAAAGCAAAAGAAAGGAAATATTATGGGGTTGATGGGGATCAAACTAGGGTCCCCCAAATCTGAAAAATTCAATTATCAAGTTTAAAATAAGATTAAGTGTTGTCAAATGAGTTCGAAATTGGGTTCCCTTGCCCAATTCCGTATTGATACATATGTCATATGTAAGTAAATATTTGATGAATGCTGCCTCTAAAGATCGAATTTAATATATTGGCATATCTACAAGATGCATAAGTGTTGTACCACATAATCTTGGGTAAATATGAATCACTTAGACAAACTATGAATGAAGCCCCATGGCTTGTATGTATAGACCCATAAGTCTAGCATACGTTTAAAAGTAAGTGAACAAAAATGTATGTTATGAAATGGTGAAACCCTAGAATGGTTAAATACGAGTTAAAATACACGAAATGGCCAAGTGCATTGACATATGATGAAATGAACAATGATATGATGAAATGAACAATGAAATGATGAAATCCTAGAAGAGTTAATTAAGAGTGTGAAACACACCAAATGGCCAAGTGCATTGGCATATGATGAAATGAACATTCACATAAAAGGGGGTGAGTAACTATGAAGATAAAATGTGTTAATGATAATGAATGTGGTGAAAACATGATATGAGGCCAATGTAAAAAATGAGAGCAATCTCAGATGATCCTAAGTAAATGTTACCAAAACATACTCACCTATGAGAGTGTAAAGTTAATAAAGAGACCAGTCTCTATGAACACTCTAATGAAAGAATTGAGATTAACACAATTAATACTAATGATTAGATGAGAAATCATCTATTGAGCTATGATGTCCTCATACTAGAAGCAACCTTCCATGTTGTATGAGTTGAATGTAATGGAACTTTATACTGAGCACCGATAGACTAGATATGAGTGGTGATGCCTTCTTTCGGGAAGGGCGGAGGTTCACGTAACTCTCATGAGATGAGACTGTCCGGCATGCCGGGTATGGGTCTCCTTACATCTCCTAGTCTTCCAACCGATAATGCCAATATAGGGATCAGGCTGGGTTCAATACCCATGTACGCTAACATGTTTTGGTTCACATTTGCCGGTAATTCCACCTCTTTTCGGTGTGGGGTTTCATGATGCTAACATGATCTATGTGGTTTAAAATTAAAGTTCCCAATAAATGAATGAGTCCATCCTCAAATGATGCACATAATGAAATGAATGGTTCCAAAGGTATTAGGATAGGATAATCAAGAGAGGAGTTAGCTTCAAGTAATGACATTAGGTCATTCTTGGTCATTGCACAACGAACCCGATGAAAGTCTTAAACTACATCCTAGGTATAGTTGGTGTTTACACTAGCCCATGAATGAAATAAAATGAAGTACGTATGAATGAATGAAGCCGACTCTGCTTTTGCTAAAGTAGACTCCCTAGTTGAGGTCCCATATGTTGAGCCCTCATTTTTGGAAAGTCTTAATGTCAAGTCCATGATTCCAAGGTCTCATGGCATACTAATGAATGATATGAACAACGTTATGTGTTATATGAATTATGATATGTGTTATGTGTACGTTGTTGTGTGCTGTGTGCAAAATGTTAAGTATGATGATGCGTGTTACTCTCATGGCATAAATTTCCTAATCCAAATTTCGAAAGCTCATACACTTTCCTAATCCAAATTTGGAAAGGTCACTCACTTTCCTAATCTCAATTTGGCAAGTCCACTGACTTGACCTACTATAATCATGTTGCTAGGAAAGAGCTATTCTTACTCATGCATGTCCTTGGTGTGTGTGTGCATATACCCATACTTAGTACAAGTGTGTACTAACCCTATGCAACTCTAAACTTTTAGGCGCAGGCGCAGGTTGACCCTAGAGCTACAGGATCAACGCTGCAGCTATCCGGACGTCGAGCATTCATCCGTACATGGTAGACCCTCATTCTTTCGAGGATGGTTGCCCATTTACATTCTAGCTTAGTTGTAGGATTGAGCTAGTGGAGTATGTTCCACTGGCGTTTATTTCCGGTTTTTGTTTAGACATTGTATGTGTGCCATTTTGGCAAGTACATCTTTATCGTTATATTACACTGCTTCTTTCATTTAATGATCTTAATGTTAGATGGTTGATGGTGAACAATTATATATGTAATAGAATGTATAGTAAGCATGTTAGGAACCAAAAAGTTTCGAATTTTCCGCTAAAATTAACCTATTGAAGTAAGAATGACGTATGTAGGCTTGTCTGCGACCTCTTAGAGGTCAATGATGCTGGTCTCGTCTGTGGTCTAGATTCTGGTCGTGACACTTTATGTACTTGCGACACTACCCTCAAATGGTTCATGTGATCCCCCTCATTTTTTGAATATACCAAGATATCGTCAATGAAGACAATGACAAATAAATCTAGGTATTTCGAAACAACCTATTTATTAGGTCCATAAACTCCACCGGAGCATTAGTGAGGCCAAAGGACATTAATAATAACTCATAATGACCATATCTAGTCCGGAATGTCGTCTTTAGTATGTCCACCTCTCACCCTAAGTTGATGATACCCCGATATCAAGTCAATCTTATAAAAATAACTTGTCCCTTGGAGTTGATCAAACAAGTCGTCAATCCGAGGGAGAGAATACTTGTTCTTGATTGTGACCTTATTGAGTTGGCGGTAATCAATACACATTCTTAAAGACCAATCTTTCTTGTTCACAAACAATTCCCAGATCACCCCATAGAGAAATACTAGGCTTATGAAGCCTTTGTGTAGTAAATCCTTGAGTTATTCCTTAAACTCTTTCATTTCGGCAAGAGCCATAAGATAAGGAGGAATTGAAATAGGTTTTGTATCCGTAGGAAATCAATAACAAAATCAATTTCCCGTTCGGGAGGATTACCGGGAAGGTCATTAGGAAAAACCTCCAGAAATTCACTCACTACGGGGACCGACTCAATGGGAGGAATTTTGGGGTCTAGATGTTGGACTCTTACAATATGGTATAGACAACCTTTAGAGATCATTTTGCATGCTTTTAGACAAGAGATGATACGACCTCTAGTAATAGAGTTTCCCTCCTTCCACTCAACAACGGATTCATTTGGAAAGTTAAACTTCACCACCCTTGTCCTACAATCAGTAGAAGCAAAGCAAGCATGCAACCAATCCATACCCAATATAACATCAAAATCAAGTATATCGAGTTCTGATAGTTCAACATAAGAAACTCTATTGGGAAAATTTCTATACATCCTTTTTGCAACAACCGACTCACCAACCGAAGTAGACACTATAAAAGGTTCATGCAAAATATCGGGTAAAATATCAAAAATTTTGTCTACTAGTGGAGTAACAAATGATAAGTAGCACCAGGATTAAGTAATACATATACATCAATAGAGAAAACTTTCAACATACCGGTCACCACATCGGGGGATGTCTCTTGCTCACCCCTAGAGTAGAGAGCATAGAAGTGGTTCTTATTTGGAGCCTCATTTGAACCACTTGCTTGAGCTTGACCACCCTTTTATTTCCCCTTTATATTAGGGAAATACCTAACCTTGTGTCCACTTAGCAACTTAGCGAACCATTCAGTGTTTCCACACCTATTTGTAAATTTATTCTAGTAGAAAGATTCTATCGTGATTGTCTTATTTTCGTCAGTCACAAAACTACCATTGTTTAGTTAATAGAGTTAAACAGGATAGATTTTGATGTCATTCTAGGTATGGATTGGCTTCATTCCTGTTGTGCGTCAATAGATTGGAGAACTCGAGTTGTCAAGTTTCAGATTCCAAATAAGCCAGTCATAGAGTTGAGTAGTAGTTCAGAAGTGCTTAACAGTCGTTTCATTTAGTACCTTAAGGCGAGGAAGTTAGTTTCAAGAGGTTGTATTTATCCCTTAATCCTATTTAATGACTCAATTGATGAGGTACCTTCCCTTCAGTTTCGTATAGTAAAATAGTTTCCAAAATTCTTTCTTGATGATCTACTAGGAGTCCCTCCTGAGAGAGAAATAGCTTGGACGGACATCATTACGGATACTCGTCCTATCTCTATTCCACCATATAGAATTGCACCAGTAGAGTTAAAGGAGCTTAAAGAACAATTGAAAGATCTGTTAGAAAAAGGCATTATTCGACCAAGTGTCTCACCTTGGGGCGCTCTGGTTTTATTTGTGAGAAAGAAAGATTGTTCCCTTAGGATGTGTGTATACTACGGTCAATTGAATAAGGTGACTATTAAGAACAAATATTCTCTCGCAAGAATATATAATCTTTTCGACCAGCTTCAGGGCACATCCTGTTTCTTGAAATTTATCTCATATAATGATACCATCAGTTGAAAATTAGAAAATGTGATACTCCAAACACAACTTTTAGAACCAACTATGGGCATTATAAGATTTTGGTTTTGTCCTTCGGGTTGACCAATGCACCTGCAGCATTCATGGATCTTATTAACAGAGTCTTCAAACCTTATTTGGATCTGGTTTTCATCACCTTCATTGATGACATACTGATTAACTCAAGGAATAAAGAAGATCATATTAGTCACCTCAAAATATAGTCCTGTAGAATTTTAAAGATAAGGAATTATATGTCAAGTTCTCCATGTGTGAGTTTTGGCTTAAGTCTGTGGCATTCTTGGGCAAAATTGTTTTGGGTGATGGGATTACAGTTGATACCCAAAAGATAGTAGTTTAGAGTTTGGCCTAGACCTATATATCCGGTAGATATAAAGAGTTTCTTAGATTTGTCTGGCTATTATAGGAGATTTGTTGAAGGGTGTTCATCTATCTCGTCTTCTTTGACCAAGCTAACTTAGAAGATAGTCAAGTTTTAGTGGTCTGCATCTTGTGAGAAAAGCTTTCAAGTGCTGAAAATGAGATTGACTACCACTCTGGCTTGACCTTACCAAAGGGTATCAAGGTTTTGTGTTGTAGTGTGATGAATCTAGAGTTGGTTTAGGTTGTGTGTTGATGCAAAATTGTGAGGTTATAGCCTATGTTTCCGGAGAGTTGAAGGTTAATGAAAATTATTATCCAACTAATGAGTTAGAATTGGTTGCAGTAGTTTTTTATTTGAAGATATGGCGCCACTACTTGTATAGTGTTCATGTTTACATATTCACTTATTACAAGAGCCTCCAATATATGTTCACTCACAAGGAGCTAAATCTTAGACAGAGGAGGTGGTTAGAATTACTCAAGGATTATGACAGAGTATTCTTTACCATCCAGGTAAGGATAATGTGGTTTTTTATTCTCTAAGCATGTTATCCATGAGATTAGAACCCATGTTGAAGAAGAAAAGTGGGAGTTAGCAAAATATGTGCAATGACTTGCACGCCTGGGAGTCAGACTTATGGATTTCGCAATAGGAGTGATAGTGGTGAATGACGGGGCTGAGTCATTATTAGTGTAAGAGGTGAAAGAGAAGCAAGAAAAAGATCCCACTTTTCTTGACTTGAAGGCAAATGTTCATAAGCAAAGAATATTAGCTTTTGAACAAGTGGGATAGGGTGTGGTGAAGTATCAAGGTAGGTTGTGTGTACCAAGGGTGGATGGGCTCCAAGAGAGGATCAAGGAGGAAGCTCATAGCTCCAGATATTCCATTAATTCGGGGTCCACAAAGATGTACCGTGATTTTAGAGAGGTTTATTGGTGGGAAGGTATGAAGAAAGGCATTGCTTAGTTTGTTGCCAAGTGCCCAAAAATGCCAGCAAGAGAAAGTCGAACACCAAAAGCCTGAGAATTTGGCTAAGACTATAGAACTTCCAGAATGGAAGTTGGAGATAATTAATATGGACTTCATCACAGGATTTCCGAGATCTCGCAGACAACATGCTTCTATTTGGGTAATTGTCGATAAAATGACAAAATCAGCCCACCTTTTGCTGGTAAAGAATTCCTATTCGGCCGAGGATTATGCTAAGTTGTACATTTAAGAAGTGGTAAGACTTGATGGAGTCCCGGTCTCCATTATTTCATATAGGGATGCACAATTTACTGCTTAGTTTTGGAAGTCTCTCCAGAAAGGTTTATGTTCGAAGGTGAACTTATCCACTGTTTTTCATCCTCAGACAGATGGACAAGCAGACATACTATCCAGACCTTAGAGATATATTGAGTCCTTTTGTGATTTATTTCAAAGAATATTGGGATGATAACATACCTCTCATTGAGGTCGCTTAGAACAATAGCATCCAAATGGCTCCATATGAAGCTCTTTATGGAAGAAGATTCATATCCCCTATTGGGTTGTTTGAAGTTGGTGAATCAGGGCTGATAGGACCAGACCTAGTTCACCAACCTGTGGAGAAGGTGAAAGTGAATTTAGGAGAGATTTAAAACGACACAGAGTCACCAAAAGTCTTACTAGATGTTAGGAGAAGGCCGTTAGAGTTTGAGGTGGATGATTGGGTGTATCAGAAAGTTTCACCCATAAAATTGGATGATTGAATCCAACACTCTAAGATACATCTAAACATCATGAAACAATCCATAAATATGAGATCATGACCCCTTAATCCATAATCCAATTCAAGAAAAGTTATGATCAAAGTCACTAGACTTAAGAGTCAAGTATAAAAGTTAAGAAGCAAGTCAAAGTGAGTTCCTAAAATTTCCAAGAGTCTTTAATAAACATTTTAAACTTTGTTTTAAGGCTCAAGTTACAAGTTAAGTTAGAATAAAGAGTTGAGTTCATTCTCAAAAGTTATAAGGGGACTAAGTAATCCCTAAGAGTTACAAATGCTATCACATTTAAACAAGTAAAGACTCTTCGCGCTAGTTTTCAAACAAAAGTAATAGCTTTATCAAATAAAGCAAGCAGGGAAACTATGGTTTCCAAAAGAGCTTTTAAAGAAAGGTTTTTTGCACTAATCTCAAACCACAGAATCAGTATGTTTTAAAAACAGAAGAGACTGTATATTTTGGGAGTAGTATTGAGCACCGATCTGGGGATGTGAGTTCATATTAACTCAAGTCTCCATGGAAACCATGGAGCCATCATGGGTGGAAGAGAGTCATACTTTTTAGATGAACCTTTTTTCACAGTATACTATTGGATCTATTAGAAAGTTCATGTCCTATACTATGGCAAGGTTAGGATGGTCGAGCAGTGTGGACCGAGTAATGTTATATCATAACTATAGCTCTTAAGTGATGGTTGTCGGTTAGAGAAGCTCTCACAGAAGTTATTGAATATTCATATGCATCAGATATTTGTATTTTTACATACATCTCAAAGATTATTTGTATCATTGTGTGCATTCAGAGTTTTTACATGTTTCAGTTAGTTTTCTTTATATGGAACATTACTTTTAAATTGCATTACATTGAAATGAGTAGTTATTCATGAGTTGAGCAGAGCAAAGGTAAGTGTTCCTTCTTACTCCTTTTCCAGCTTAAATGTTGGTTTATCATCCCAACTCACATACTCTTACATTGAATGTATTGATGAGAGTTGGCCTGCATCGTATCATGATGCAGACGCAAGTAACTAGGATCAGCATTTGGTGTGCCGTTGATCAAGTGAACAACTCTGAGTCAGTGGTGAGCCTCCTTGCATCCGGAGGACTCTTTTATTGTTTTAATCATTCTTAATAAAATGTTGTGGGTTTTGTCTAGACATTCATCTTAGTACTTTTACAGACTTCATAGACAAATAATGTTAGTTTTGGCTCTTTTTATTTCAATTGTAAACAATGAGACATAAGTGTCAATTTTGCCTGACCTATTGCAGTCTAAGTATTTCCCTTGAAAATGTTTCTTTACTGTCTATATTTAGTAAAGTTAAGTCTTCTGATGAGTTGAGTACGCCAGGACAAGGGTCCGCTCAAGGCCAACAATGGTCATTGGATGTCAGCCACGACTAGGGTGTAGGCTTGGGGCGTGGCACCTATACCTTGTCGGGGGTATAAAACCTCTAAACTAAGTTCATCCACTAGTTTATACTAAAAATAATTAAGGAATCATTATAAAAAGTATGGCATTTCATACCCACGTTGGTTACATGGTTTACGGAGACATGATTTATCTGAACTCTTTCCCATATATACTCAACTCAAATGTTTAAAACATAACTCTTTCTGTGGTTTGTGATTTTTACTAAAAATCATTCTCTAAAAAGAGATATTACTCAAACTCCTAAAATATCCTTTGGAAATATCATTTTCCTCCACTTTTAAATGTGAGAACATTTACTCTAGGAATACTTAATTCCAATGTATCATTTTAAAAAAGTGAATTCAACTCTACTCTTTCTAAAATACACTTCGAAATCATAGTAGAATATGATCATTGATGACTCGGGAAGTAATACTATATAAACATTGATGAAATAACTAGATGCCATATTGCTCATACATTTATGGCATACTCGATAGCCATACTAATAATATTTTAGAGAAGTCTTTTCACAAAACTCATGTTTACTTTCTCAAAACTCGGTTTAATAACTCAAGGGTTAACGTTAAAAAGCTCTTAAAAATTTCGAACTCAAATTGTAGAGCTCATGTGGAATTATGAACATGAACAACTAGAACAGCAGCAATAAATAACCTTAGTATTAAAACTGAAGACTTAATGATACTACACATCTCTAGATTGCTAGACTCATAGGGTGTATGCGAAATTATGGTCATGAACAACTAAACTCAAGTGATTCATGGGTAACATGTAGTAGTCCCATGAATTAAATGTGACACAGATGGTGCATCAAGAGGTAATCCTGGTAAGAGTGGTGCTGCTGTGGTGTTTAGAGATGCTGCTGGTGATTTTCTGTGTGCTGCTACCCGTTCAAACTAATATGTATTCAGAGATAATGTCTATTCAGTTAGCTGCTGAAATCTGTGTGATTAGAAACTTAATACTCATGACTTAGAGCTTGAAGATATTACTCATCTCAAAGGTGATCAATTTATGAAATTCATACAGAATTATGTCCATGAACGAGTTGACTCGAGGGTCTAAATAATAATATGGAACTTAGGTATATAAATCTTCTCATTCTCATACTTACTTCGTCAAAATGTAGTTCAAATTGATAGTTGATCTCAAAGCATTCACAATTGTACTCAAAGACTTTCTTGAAATCTACTCTTAACTCTCTCTTGAACTTGAATTGTGAATTAAAGAGTTACGATTCATGATATGAAGGATATCATGATGATAATGTAGCCTCATAAATACACTCTCCTCATCCTCATAGTCACTTTCTCGAGTCTTAAAACAAGTTATTAAAAATTGTAGAAAACTCCTCAAAGAGACTCATAGAGACTTTCTCAAAAATGTTCTAAAGAACTCTCAAGACTTGACTATTAGCTCTACTAAAATTTGAATTATGAAATATTATAATTTGTGATAGGAAAGATATCGTGATGATTAAAAGTGTTTGGGATATTTAATCATGAGAAACGGTTGAAAATGTTGTCAAGTGGGCAAGTGCACGACGCGGAGATGAATCATAATGTCTGGCCGAAATTCTTTTGGAAATAGTGGGTTCCAAGTTCTCTCCACGATGCGGAGATAAAAAAATTTCACTTCTGAGGAACGGGTCCGCGGCTCGAACCTAGTACCTATTTTTTGTCCGACTTTTTCTTCTTCATTTTCTACCCCTGATTCACTTAAATTTGATTATTTTTTTCTCAATTTCTCTTCCGATTCGGATGCAACCCATGTACACGAGAATCTACTCTAAATGACTCTAAAATAAACATGATTTCCTTAAGACCTCAATAATTCCATATTAATTCAAGAACCAAAACCAATTCCAAGAACACAATTCAAGATCATCAAACTTTAAACATTCTAAAACGAATTTCACTGAAATTAAAATGATTGGCATTTGGGTGAAAAAAAACAATACTATGGAAACCTACATACCTGAAAGAACCATGTTCTTGAAGAACTTTAAGAAAAATTATGAAGAAGAACCCTAGACTTAGTGTTTCTCGAATTCGTTGAGCGTAGAAATTTTGTAGTAGATGAGAGGGTTTGATTTATGAAAAATAATTTTTGGACATGTTTAGGAAAATTTAGATGAAGAAATAAATTTAACGATCTGGGAGTCTGAACGGCTCTGTAACGCAGAGCCATCACGGAGATGATGCCAGGTTCATACGTTCGTTAGTGAATTAGTCATAACATTTTACTAGGAGATTGAAATTTAGCAATCATGGTTGAGTTTGAAAGACAATTCAAACAACTTTCATTAGCAATATTGTAGCACATCTAACTCATCATGTACTAAGAGTTATGCTTGTTTTACGTTGACCCAAAACTCTTAACCTAAGTATAACTTACAAAATTTTAGATTTCGTTATTTCCAACTAATTTTTTTTTTGGAACTCAAAGGGCTACATCTAGTGACCTTAAAACTCAAGAAATTTTAAAATCCTAGGTAAAATTCTACTCACAATGAAATATGGTTAGAGGCTTAGCTCAAAATTTTCTGAGGTGTTACAATATCTTCCCCTTGGTATCATTTGTCATCGAATGAAGGATGGTCTAGGTATGATATAGGTTAATATTTCTAATGTGTGCTTCTAATGGCATTCTCTTAATATATTTAAGCTTAAGCCAAATACTTAGGTTAAGGGTATATACCTCTCCATAAAGAATCTCATCCCAAGAATTTTACCTTTTACCATCACGTTGGGCTCATATAAAAACCACCTAAGTTTAAACAACACCACATTCAAGCTTTGTACTCAAATGACTCCATCTACTCCTACTAAGTAATTTCTTAGGAATCAACTAAGGTATCTCACTTAACTGTTTCTCATATTAAAACCTCAATACCTTCTTCCTTCTTATTTATAACTTTTGACAAAATTATTATACTATCATTCTCACAGTAGGATAATTAACCTTTCTTTATAACATTAATTCGTTACTAAAAGGACTCTGAAAAGACATCTCCCATACTCTTTGGAACTCGTCACTAACTTATTCTCAACACTTGACTTGATTTTCAATCTTATCCTCTCCCCCTTAGGTCTAAAGTTGACACTTGAAGGCAATGAACCTATTCCAACATCTCTAACTGATATACACCCTCTTTAACTCCAACACACCGAAGAACCTTAGCTCATTACTGCCGAACTCTCCATAAACAAGTACTAAGGCTAGTTTATAGGGTGTTTTTGTTATCCTCTTATGATTACATACCCTCTTTGTACACCTCATGATGCTCTTGTTACTGTGGTGTGTTTTCCACTCCTCACTACCATTATCAAAATGTTAGGGTCTCTTAGTTATATCACTCATATCTACTGAACCCAATAACCTCAATTCCCCACCTACTCTATGTTAAGTCTTCTAGATAAAATCTGAAGACTAACATCATCACCCTTATGTTGCCATCCTTTTGATCAAGATACTCATCTCAATTTCAAGCTTAATATTTATTCATCAACCAAAATATCAATATGATTGCTCGCTAACTATACTAACTTATAAATAGTGGATAAAATTCAGAAACACTCATCCACTAGGACCTTATGACAAGTAGTCAATCCTTACCTCTTAGCCTCTACACTCACAATTTCCCATCACTTTCCGCTTCACAACTTAAATACTATTTATCCACTTACTGCACATTATCTTTCAAACAGTTGAATCATCCTCTGAATACTATGGGGTCCACCCCCCCCCCCTTCAATTTCATAAACCTAGCTTCGATCTATTACCTCAGGAATACTCTACTTTGTGATTCCACATATACATTTCGTGTTCTCTAACACGATGACACACACACAGACATAAATATATATATATATATATATATATATATTACCTTAAAATCATGAACTCCTAACTTGAATGTTAAATTACTATAATATCCCTAACATAGGTTTTTCCTTTTACTATTACTTGTGACTTTTCCTACAAGTCGTGACTTTTTTTCAAAGGGTTCTGACTTTTCGATTAGTTGTGACTTTTTTCAATAAGTTTTAATTTTTTCAAACTGAAAGGTCATAACTTTTCAGATAAGACACAAAAAATGCATGTTCAAACTACCCTTAGTTTACTATAAATACATGGGCTTTTTCTCATTTTTTTTGCATCCCCTCTTGTTACTTGGTTATCTTCCTCTTCAATCATCATTATTGGCATATTTTCTACGTTTGAATTGTCACATTGAAGTTTTTTCATGTGTTTATATAGATAAATTTCTTTCTTTCAAGTTTGCATAACTTTAAATTTAAAGTTTCACGATTTGATAAAAATTTCCAACTAATTAACATATCGTTTCTCAATTTTAGGTTTGGATATACTTTCTTGATGAACTTTTCTTTAAATTTATGTTTTTAATTTGCATGTGTCTTCAAAACGAATTGGAAGCATTGTATTTCTCTCATCAACACGTGTCCTCAAAAAGGAATTGGGAATCATTGCATTTCTCTTTTCATTTTCTCTTTTTCATTTTAAATTTAAAAGTTTATTAATCATGATGTGCAAAAAATTACAATTTGAGCATGACATCCTAAACAATGTATAGACCATAGACATGAAACTAACATTGTTTCTACGCAAAATAAGTGATAATTGGCATTTCCCCTTATGTATTTGCATTTTCAGAAATTTTTGTTGCAGGAGTATTTTGCATTTAATTAAGATTTTAGACAAATGACGAGTGAATATAATTTTCAGGTTGATTTCAGTGAAGATTATGATACTCCTTACTTTAGTCTAATTTGATTTAATTTAATTTTTCATTCTTATTCCATATGTGTTCTCCTAAACTATATTGCCCCTTTCTTCTCCTTCAATTTTTCAGATTTGCTCGCTTATTCTATTAAAATTTATACTTTTAAGTACTTACAAGTAAGCATTTTTTTAAAATCATTTGTTGTCGAAAATTTTTATATGTGAAGATGTATTTTAGGTTGAATGTTATGTATGAAATTTAGGATATTTTATGAAAAAAATATTTTTTTTCTTTTAAGTAATAAAACATTAAAAAAGTTTCCTCTTGAATTATGAAATTGCATCAAATTATCTGAACTTTTATGATGTTCTATCCAACTTAATTTCTGCATGTTCTTGATATTGGTTAAGTCTAAACATTAACTTATATTTTTTATTAATAAAGAAAATGAACATTTTCTAATGACACTTTATTTTATGATTTTTAATGGGTTGTAATAAAAATATATAAACATTACCAAAATGAAACATAACTGTAGATATTCGTCCCTTCCTAATTTATCAATGTATCTTAATTTCAATTTTTCTTTAGTCCTTTATTTTAATTTGTAGGGAGTCACATAGTAATTATTAGAAATATCATCCTAGATTATAGCGAAGATGAACAGAGGAGGTCTCAAGGACTAATCTCTTTTTACCAAGAGTTTTGTTAGTCAAATCCCAAACTCCAATTAATTAAATTGTACAACAATGGGTGACTATTAGGATTACATTAGATATATGATAGGTGTTAATTTATTATATTGGAAATACTATTTGTTTGATTTTTCATATCGTTATCGTACTGAATCACACAATGAGAAATTGTGGTCCTTTACTACGAGTTATTTATAGAGATTCATGGTGATTACTAAGAAGATGTTGATTTTGAAGGAGATAGGTCAATAGAGGATGTTGCACTTGAGGAAAGTGAGGTAAGTGGAGTGTAAATATATTTGGATTTACAAATTTTCTTTCAGTAAAAAGTTAGCTCTCAAATAAAAAGAAGGAAAGTAATTTAAAGGAAGAAGATAAAGAAATTGAATACCAAAATCTGAATTTCAAAATTCACCTCGCTTTCTGAATTAACTTCATTTATATATTATATTATTCAAGTTGACAAGAACCATCCTTCACTTGAAAATTTACACTGAGTATACTATTATTATTGTTGTTGTTGTGATTTGATAAGAATCTTTGCTAAAATAAAAATATTATATTGCATTTGTATTTATCGTTTTTGAAGCGAGGTTTTTCTTTTTATAATATTGTTTAGTGTTTCGGATGAGAAGAAGAAGAGTAACCACTATTATAAGTATTTCATGCATAGTCGTTATATTAGAATCATAAAAAGTTGTTTGTCATCACACTTTAGTATAAATGTAGGTTGAATTCCACTAATGTGTTGATGTCTTGATTTTTTTAAAAATATTTTTGTTTATTTTCTTTTACTTTTGATATTTATGTTATGATTTTGAATGGGTTGTGATAAAAATATATGACCTTTTTAGTAATATGGAATAAACATCTTCGTGTTCTTCCTACACTGAACTAAAATCTTATAACTAGTAGACATGGTAACATTAATTAAAAGTACTATTTATCAATATAGGTATAAAATACATTAGAAATTCAGTTATTGCATATTAATTCTTTAGCTATAACATTATAAATTATCTTAGTTGTTCCTAATTATTGCAAATGTTATTCATACAAACTCGTTTAGGAGCGAAAGAGATGACTTCGATTTTGGAACTATCATTTTTTTAAAGAAGTGTTAATATAGTGATCACGAGATGTTGGTATCTCTTAAGATAATTATCTATTTTTAATAACTATCGACATCGTGAAGTCAAATAATTTAACTACACACATAAACAGAAGTCTAATTTTATTGATCTATTTAATTTTATAAAATTTATTTATTTACCTCCTAATTATATAAATTTAATTTTAAACCTCTGTAACGACCTATTTAGTCGTTTTGAGCAGCAGATTTTATTCTTGGAAAATTGGCTGAGATTACGGACATCACGACGGACCGTCATAGGCACGACGGCCCGTCACAGATGTCTCGTTTCAGCATACTTAGAATTCTGAAATTGGGTACTGAAAATCGACTCTCTGTAATCGGTGACGGACCTGCAGGACGTGCCGTCACATCCACGACGAGCCGTCGTAAGCTCCCGTTGCAAAACACTTCAACTCTTGAGAAATTGGTAC
>NC_028645.1:50315662-50387758 GCF_001406875.1 Solanum pennellii | reverse complement strand
TTGAGATAGATGTTCTTGTGATGATGACTTCCAGATTTTGGGGAATTAATAGATGTTGATTTGTTTTATTTAATGAGTTTAAGTCTTCCGCATTATTTTCTGTTGATATATGTTAAAATGATAAGGGTTAGATTGGTTGGTTCGCTCACATAGGAGGGAAATTGTGGGTGCCAGTCGCGGCCCCGGTTTGGGTCGTGACAACCTCCTAATTATATAAATTTAATTTTATCGATCAACAGAAGTTTATCAATATCAAAATTAATACATAAATCTCCTTGAATTGATCATTGGTATCTCTTTAATTGATAATGTTTATCATATTTGAACTACTAATATTAATCAAACGTATTTCAAACTCCAATAGATATTCTTTACACATGTTATTTCCTACGATATGATTACTACGTAATAATCTTTATATAACTTGCTTTGTACAATAATTTATGATATTCTATTGTCTATTTCATAAAATGAGATACTACATTGTGGTTATACATACAAAAATTTTAACAATTAATTATAAATATAAAATCTAATTATCATTATCATGACATTATCTCGTATTTCATAATCGAATTGATTACATGATAGTTCTTCACATCTACATCGTGACATGAGATATTAAGTTCATGATTTGACGACGAATTGGTAGAATTGTTAGATTGATTTAGAAATATAAGTATAATTATATTTATGCTTTAACATATATAAAATTGTCATCCGGAGGACTGTTTATTTAAAGTTAACCAAAAATATTAATTTTATTAATTTTTCAGGAAGTCACTTAAATATTTCAATGAAATTTTAAAAAATTACATATTATTTAAGTTTACCGGCTTCCAGATGTAAGAATTATACTTTTTGTTGTTTTTATTTACAAAGAATAATCCTCCGGAAAACGATTTAAATAAAATTTAATCTTTATTTATTTAATACTAACATCAAGAGGTTTGATTTTATTGTAATTCATTTTTCCAGTAAAAATACCAACCTCCTGAGTTCAAAATTTTGTTTTCTCGCTTTATTCTGTATAAAAATTGACTACTTCTAGTTGATTTTCATATCAACGTAGTTTTATACTCTAAATATGGATTATTGATATAACAATTTCTTTATTAAAATATACAAAATTGTTTACTTTTTTAAAAACAATAAATGATAGGTGTATAATGAAAGTTTAGTAGTATGCTAGCAAAATAATGATCAATAGGAACATTTTAAACACATCGACCTCTGGATGTCAACTTTTTTTAAAAGTAATTAGATGTACTAACAATATCGACTTCATGAGGTTGGTTTTATATTAAGTCATTTTTTAACTTATATAACACTATCATTAGGAGGACGATTTATTTCAAGTTAATTAAAAATAATAATTTATTAATTTTTTGCAAGTCACGATAGAAATATTTTAATGAAAATTAATTTAATTAGATACTATTTTATATTACAGACTTCCGGAAGTTGGTATTATAATTATTTTTATTTTTTATTTTACACAAAACCATTCTACAGAAGTCGATTTAAATAAAATCATATAAAAATATTTCTCAATTTTTTAAATTTAATTGAGAAAAAATAAAATAAAATTATTAATTTATTTAATACCAACATCAAGAGATAGGTTTTTATTGAAATTGATTTTTTCCGAAAAAAAATCCAACCTCCAGAGATAAGAATTTAATTTTCCCATTTTATTTAGCATAAAACCGAGTACAAGTGGTCGATTTTCTAAAGTTCTTCTTATGTTTTATTCTTTATAACAATATCGACCTCCGAAAATCGAAAATTACAGACCTCCATTTGAGTTCGGTAATTTTTAGGTCAACATTCACTTTGTTTTTAGTAATATAATGTGGCCTACCAACTGATCCCTTAATTCCTTGTTTGGTTGCAAAGGTAGGGATAACTTATCCCAGGATTAACAATTAGTTCATAGATAACTTATCCCTCACTGGTAAGGTATAGTAATCAAAGGATAAGTTATCTGGGATAAGATGGTAAATTAACAAAAATACCCCCCCCCCCCCTTAAACTCTCTTTTATACACCACTTTTACGTTCAAACATATTAAAATAATTATTAACAACAGCTATAATAACATTCACAACCTTAAATTTTCAGAAAAGACATCAAGTCACCACTGAAGTTGTCTCGAATTTTCATAAAGACACCTTCAGTTTGCGACTGTCCTATTACCCCATTAAAAAATTTTGAACAAATATTATTATACCATTTTTTGATCAGCCCCAAATTTTAAGAAACAAGTGAGTTCATACCCCAATCATTATATGACACATGTTAATTTAATTTAAAAAATATTTTTTTTCATTTTAAATTTTTCCATTATCTTTTCTTTGTTTATTTCTCTCTCTTTCTCTCTCTCTTACTTTTGAATTTTAATTTTGATATATCTTAAATTTCATCTCATCTTCCATCTCCCACTTTCAAGTGATTCATCCCTTCATTATTTTTTTTCTTCACCTCCCACCCCCTATGTCAAATTGAAGCTCACTTCCATTGTTTTTTCTTTTCTTTTTCTTCTTCTTCTCAAAATTCTTTATAAAATTCATACTATTATTTAGACTTTATTGAATTATTTATAACAAAATTAATTATTTTTTAAGAAAATTTAATATTTTGAAGGTATCATCAACTACTCATTTTCATATAAATTCAAAATTCAAAATTATAATTTTAAAAGAATCAATTAATTTCTCGAAAATTGAAAGAACTTTATTGAAATTGAACAAAAAAACGATATGATATTTCCTAATTATCTTGAAATCTAATGAGTTCATCGAATTGTTCAAAATGTAAGAAAATATTCATATGAAATTTTAAAAATAAAGAGAGTAAAACTAATAGTAACAAAAAAAGGAAGGTGAAGTTGTGGTAAAAATGGTGACATTGAAAGTAATAAGCTTTAATAATGGAGATAACAATGAATTTTTTAAAAGAAAGAAGAAAATAAAAAGGAAAAAACGTTAAAATAATAAGAAAATATATTTTATAATATAATACTTGTAAAAATAAAATTTTATTAGTTATTCTAGGTTGCTCACTCTCTTTGAGAGAGTGCACATCACTCTCTATATTAGATGGACGGAAAATAATGCACTTATGACTATTCAAAATTGTTTAGTGGGGTAGTAGGACGGTTGCAAAGTTAACGTGTCTTTTTAAAAATTCGGGACAACTTTAGTGATGACTTTATGTCTTTTCTAAATAAATTTTCTTTTACTTTAATGAACTTAAAATGAAAGTCTTAATTTTTAAGCTAAATAATATGAAAGTTTAACATATAAATTAAATCAGATGAAAGTTTTATTTTTTAGCTACATAAAACTAAAAACTGAGTCTAAATGAAATAAGAACATTTTATTTTAAAGCTAAATAAGATGAATGTTTAATTTTTAAGTTAAATAAGATGAAAGTTTATTTTTTATAATAAACGAAACAATCATGGATATGCACACACAAAAACATTTAAGATCAATAAGATGTTAATTTTATTTTTAAGAATGAATAACTAATGCTTGCAAACAAAATGTTAAAATAAAACTACATAAGGTGAGGTTATTTTTGTAAACAAACAGATTATTCTAAAAATATTATACAATGAATATTGGTTTGGATATGACAAACCAAACAAGCAATAGAAACTAATTCCACCAGAACTTATCCCAACATAAGTTATCCTAGTATAACTTATCTCAACATAACTAATCCCAAAATAACTAGTATTCAAACCAAACGACCCCTAAAAATTGATCATTTCTTTTATAACAAAATTTTCTAATCCCTCTATTTATAGGAAATAATATATTATTTGAAAATATATCATAAACATGCACTTTAATATGATGTTCGAGTTATGATTATAAAAAATTATGCCAATAACGAAGATCAAAGAAATTTATTTTTTTATATGAAAGAACATTAATAAATAGGGTGGTAATTGTCACATTCATTTTTTACACTAATAAAAAGATAGAAAAAAATTGTCTTAAAAGTGAGAAAAATAGATAAATAGGAACCTTGAACAATGAAAGCTACCTAATAATATTCATTTATGTAGCTTTATATTACACGAAGGTGAGGTTCAATTGACAAATACATCAATCTTTTGGGATATTTCAACTACTCTAGAATAATAAGAAAATGTTGTTTCTTCTTGTGTAATGGGTATTGTAACGAACTAAAGTTACATTTGCTCATAAAAATTAAACTTGAGTCATTTCAACATTAAAGGGGGTAGAAATCATATGGTTTTATCATAAAGTACATTTTGTTCAAATCATATAATTTGAGGGCAAATTATGTCAAACTTTATCCATATATATTAATAAATAATTTTAAACAAATAATTAATTTTAAAAATTAAGTGTAAATATTTGTAATTAACGACTAATAATATGTTTAATCAGTGACGGACCAAAATTTTTCGTTTAGCGGGTTCAATATTTAAAAGTATAAATGTGTAAATAAACCTTTAGAATTAGAACCTTGAATTCTTTTGGATATGAAGCCACACTTTAGCACGTTTTTAAAGTAAAAACTAAATAAATAAGAACTTGAAAAACAAAACCGAAATTAAAAAAAAAAACTAAAAAAACTGAAGCAAAAAAAAAATCTTACAGAGAGATTCAAATCATTAACATACAACCTAATTTCAAGAGGACTTGCCACTCAGCCATTAGTGTGTGTGTGCGTGTGTGTGTGTGTGCGTGTGTGTGTGTGTGTGTGTGTATAGGTAGATAGATAGAAAACTTACCTTATTTATACTGTGTGATTTTTTATCGGGGGGTTCACGAACCCACGATATTCCACCCCTGGATTTAACAATAATTTTAATCATATGTGATAAACATCAATGACATTTTTCAACATATGACCGAATATATTAGATAATATATAAAACTTTCACTATTTTAGCGATATTTTCACTATATGTCGATCGGATCAATGACATTTTGCAATAAATGTCATAATATATTAGATATTTGTATTAAATGTTGCTATTTTAGCAACAGTTTTGCTAAAAGTCGCTAAAATAAATGATATTTTCGAAGAAATGTCATTATTTTAGTGACATTTTTCTAAATGTCACTAATATCAATGACATTTTCCAGTAAACGTCATAATATATTCAAAATTTTTGTAAAATGTCACTATTTTAGCGATATTTTTGCTGAACGTCACTAAAATCAATGACATTTTGTAATAAATGTCATATTATATTCGATATTTATAGCAAATATCATCATTTACATGGAATTTCGCTAAATGTTACTAAAACAACGACAATTTGCAATAAATATCATTATTATATTCGACATTTGTAGGAAATGTCATCATTTATATGACATTTTCGCTAATTGTCGGTAAAACAACGACATATTGCAATAAATACCACTATCATAGTGTCATTTTGGATAAAATGTCATTATTTTTACAATATTTGATATCAAATGTCATTATTCTTACGACATTTGACATCTAATGACATTGTTTTGTGACATTTTATTCTTAAGTATTACGAAATTCTTTTTTTGACATTTATTTCAAATCTCACCAAATTAATGTTATCGTATGTACATTTTCTTGTAGTGTGTGTTTCCTTAAGTCATCAACATTTGGAATAAATTAATTAAACAATCTTGATATCTAAGTAGGCCATCTCCCCCTTTGGATAAAGCCTCTACACATTTTATAAGCACCACATCTTTCAATTCTACACAAAACCGAATCAAAACCTTTCTTGACTTTCACATCCGCCACAAAAGACGATATGAAACCACCAGAAAGCATAACACCACCCATGGTGGAATCCAACACCTAATCGGGCAAATCTTTGAACATCTCGAACCAATTCTTTCTTTCTTCTTGAATAAGAGAAACACTACTCATAAATAACTGACTAAGAGCCATCATATTTGGTTTTCATGGGTAATAGAGAACAATGACATTGTAATCTTCTAATATCTCAAACCACCTTCTTTGATGAAGTTTTATGTATTTCTAATTAAATACACATTCTAAGCTTTTTTTATCAGTAAATACATCGCATGAACTCCATCCACATAATGCCTCCAAATATTTAAGGCAAAAACATTGGCCGCTAGCTCAAGGTCACAAGTAGGATAATTTTTCTCATTAATTTTAAATTACCTTGAACCACAGGCAATAACTTTACCATTTTTCATAAGCACACACAAAGGTATTGATACATTCCAGTAAAGTCAACACCGGAGCGGAAGTAAGTCAATCTTTAAATTTTTGGAAACTATTTTCACACTCTTCGGAAAATATGAACTTAGCCTTTTTTGAGTCAAAGTCATCAAAAGAGAGGAAATGGAAGATAATCCATCAACTAATAATCGGCTAAACCCAAGAAATTCTTTAGCGCATCCATCATCTCGGGATCTACCTCAATACCCTTACCTTAAACAATTTGACCAAGAAGTGCTATGGACCTTAACAAAAATTCAAATTTGCTAAACTTCTCAAAGAGTTGTTGGGCCTTAAGAATTTGCAACACAATCCTCAAAGTGTCAATATTCTTATTCTCATTTCTTGAATATATGAATATATCATCTATGAACCCAATTACAAACATTTCAAGGTATTATCTAAACACCCTATTAATCAAATCAATGAATGTTGCTGGATACTTTGTCAACCCAAATGACATTACTAAAAACTCATAATGACCATACAGAGTTCAAGAAGTCGTCTTCGGAATATCATCTGCCTTCTCGTTTAATTGGTGATAATCGATAGAAGATCAATCTTAGAGAAGTAACTTGCTTCTAGAAGTTGGTCGAATAAATAATCTATCCTTGGAACAGGATGTTTTTTCTTAATGGTCACCTTTTACAACAAACGATATTCCATACATAAACAAAGAGAACCATATTTTTTTCTAAAAAACACAATTAGAACACCCCACTGAGAGATCCTAGGTCGGATGATACCCTTATCCAACAATCTATCAATTGCACTTTCAACTACTTAAGTTCTGCTGGAGCCATACACAAAGGAAGAAAAAATTCTGATGCATATCTATGAGAAGGTCAATACCGAAGTCTATTTCTCTTCTGGTAGGAATAGCAAATAAATAATCTAGGAACACTTTCAGAAACTCATTTACAATGTGGACTGACTCGTGAGTAGGGGTTTCTGAAACTACATCCCTTACCTTAATTATAATGTAAATTCAACCATTAGAAATCAACTTTCTATCTTTAAGACAAGAGAGAAAATGACCACGAGGCATGATATTTCCTCTCTTCAACTCTAGGACAAGCTTTTTTGGGAAATGGAAATTGAGTACATGAGTTGTACAATCAATATAGGCATAACATGAGAGTTTCATATAAATACTGAAGATAACATAAAAATCTAGCATATCAAGCTCTACAAAGTCAAACAAGAGTAACTCTATGGGATAAGGAAACATGACACTTTCTATAGACCCTGTTAGACATAGTAAAATAACAAACATGGTTGGAGAAAGAAAAAAAAGGATATAACAACACATCCAAAATAACATCAAAGCTTATTTCCACATATGGCGTTAAAAAGACAAAGTAGCACTGGGATCAAGTAAACCATAAATTTGAGGTTAAAAACATTCAACATACCGGTAAACACACAGGGAGAATCATGAGACAAGAGATGTCCATGTCAATAATCAGCATGGCGGCATGACACTCTTTAGCCACAATTTGAAACACACCCAAAACAAACTTACTCATCCTTGCCCTTAAATCGGCAACCATTAATGAAACATACTTAGACAATTGTGTGAACTGTAGAGCATATTCCCTCAGAGTCATGATTTCTTGTCGTATGTTAATGAACTCAAGAACCTTGACTTCCATCATCAATAGGGGAAATAAACTACTAAGAAAAGCAGCCTTAAACTTCTCCAAATGAATAAGACCCGCATCTTTTAGTCTTTCTTATTTCCATTGGTTATACCAAAATATAACACCATGTAGCCTTAAGAGGGAAGCTTAGATACCTTAAGAATCTTCATGTGTTACCCACAAGGTCCAACCACACTCCGTGGTTGTATCTACTCTCTGTGAATGGCTCCATAGATTAAAACCATGAAAACTTCCTAAGGCAGAACCATGTCGGGACCCATGCCTTGTGGATGGTTCCACGACCCGCAGTTGATTATGTCATAGCTAGACTTGAAAGTATCGGTCACCGCACAATGCTTGACAAAGACTTATCGTATGTCCATCTATGGTCGTCTGACATGGTCTCGTGGTTGGGACTTGTTGGGCAGTTAAGGCGGTTAAGTTAGGGGCATAAGGGTTTTTTCTGATTTTAATTAGAATTATGTGGTGTCATTTTACCCTAGTGGAGACAACATATATATGTACTTTAGACCGCTGAATTCATACACCTGATTTAATTATTTCAAAACCCCAAAATAAACCAAATTCTCTCCTAAATATTCTCTATCTATAAAGAAGAAGAAGAAGAAGAAGAAGAAGAAGAAGAAGAAGAAGAAGAAGAAGAAGAAGAAGGATAATGAAAAGGATAATGAGGAGGAGAAGGAGGAGGAGGAGGAATAGGAGGAGGAGGGGGAGGTGGAGGAGTAGAAAGAGAAGGAGAAGAAGAAGAATAAGATGATGATGATGAAGAAGAATAAAAATAAGATAAATAAGAAGAAGAAGGTTGAAGCTAAATCATGTCAGCCAATCTTCAAAACTTTGTGGGTCTTGTGACTAAGGTATGAACTCTTCATCCATAGAAATCTTTCATCCATAGAGTCCCTGGAATTCGCCCAATTTGATGATGAAGAAGGGAAGGGTTCAATCTAAATTATGTCATCTAAATTGCAAGCTTTTGAGGTTCTTGTGACTAATGTTTGATAGCTCTTCATCCATGGAAATCTTTCATTTATGGAGTCCCGTAGAATTCACCCGATTTGATGAAGAATTTCCCAATTCAAGTTAGTGTTTTTCCAATTTTCAGGGTTATGATCAATCTTGACCCAATTGACTGAATAATGATTCTTTATAATTGAATTAGTCTTAAATCATGTTTTTATCATTAATTTACATACTTCCATGTCGAACCCATGTCTAAAAATATAAAATTGAAGTGGATTTTGTGCCTCAAAAGGGGAAATTAAGGACATAGAGATGATCTTCTAGGATTGATGATGTGTATAGTAGATTGCTTGAGAGTATAAAACATAGAAATGAATTGAATTAGAATAAAGTATCCATGATTTATCATGATTAGTATTTGTCAAGGCTAAGACTATATGATAATATATGATTTGCGCTGCTTAAGAATGAAGCATGTGGTCAGAATGTATTGAGATCCAGGCATATATTATGATTGTAAGAAGTAAATCGTTGAGAGTAAGGCTCGTAAGTAAGAATGTTGATTCTTGGTCTTTAAGAGTAAATCTATTATGAATGTTAAGTCTTTGAGAATGAAGATTATATGATAATGGTAGACTATTATATAGAATTGTTGCGAGGGGCTTTACGCACATAATCTACCTTATGAATGTACGAAATCATGAATGTGAAATGTATTCTCACAATGAATGATTCTAGGTTGAAAGGTTTGATCACCTAAAATGAATGAAATCATGTTTAATTATGATAGATTTAAGTAGTGATGGTATCCATTCATGATTAGCTTGACTTTGTAAGAAAAGACCATGAAAGTTAGCTTGAGAAGTAAATCTGATTGATAGCCTTGAATTGACCAACGTACCCTACCAAAGATTTTATTTAAGTAGCATAATAGAATTCTCGCATAATAGCATGACTATGTAAGGACAAACCATTTCGTTGGTACCTTGGATTGAGCAATAGTTCCCTTCCTTGAGTAGCTATGAGAGTGTTCTTTCAATGATAGCTTGGGCTAATATAATGAGGTTGTTTTACTTTATAACTTTTAATTTGTAAATAATAACTATTCATGAGTAATGTTTGTATTGAAATAGAAGGAAGTACTTTTACATGAATAGTAGAAAGAGCTATACAGGGACAAGTCCATCATCAAAGTAGCATATTTATGATGAATCAAGGTTACTTCAAGGAAGTATCATAAGTATGTGTTAATATGAGAATTTTCTTGTATGATGTATGTCTGTCTTGCATTGTTTCTATTGTATCAATCATTGACATGTATGACTAGACGTTAATTACTTAAGTCATAGATAAGAATAGTTTGAGGTTACTTGATAAGTGTTCCTCTTATATTATGATGAACTAGATGCATTGATATGCCTATGACTATGTTGTTATCTCTTGTGTTTATACCGTATGTCTAATATTAACTAATGTTTATGTTATGCTCTTGATGATGTTATTCTAGATATAATACTTAGTAAATTTTATACTAATGCAATCTCTACCCTACATTCTTATAAAATTTAGGGCCTGACGATATTGACTTCTATCACGGTGGCTAGGATCATAGTAGAGCAAGGATTGAAGATTTGGTGAGTCCTCTAAGTATCCAAGGAGTCAGTCGCAATGTTCTTATGTTCTTTCATTTTATCATTAGAACTTTTGTATGGGCTGCGTCCCAAAAGAAATTCCTTGTCTTATAGGGTTTGAGAAAAAGTTTGATAGACTTCCAATCGTTTTTATAAAAGACTTTGATTATATGGAAAATGTTATAATTTACGCACCATTTTCTATTATCTTATGTTGTGAAAAAGCTAATTGGATTGTATGAGGTCCTTCAGGGTCTTGTATGCCATGTTACGTCTAGGGAACACCCCTGAGTCGTGAAAACTTGGTAATTAGAGCACACTATTTATAATGATTCTAGGATGTCTCAAAACCACCTCTAGTAGAGTCTTGTTTATTAATGGGAAGCTATTAGATGATTAGTAATCCCACTTCTTCATTTCTCTAAGTCTTTCCATAGTATTTAACTCTATAAGGACTTTCCACTACACAATTTTAGGTCTACAACCACACTTATTCTTGGTTAAGCTTTTCAAGTGTTGCCTAAAGTATTTTTGGGAACACTTCTAAAGCGTAGCAAAGTTTTTTAACTTTTAGCAACGATAATAATGGCAACACTTGAAAAGTGTAGTCTTTAATGGTATAAGCTATACTTTATTATTGTTTTTACACTATAATATAATTGACAACAATTATATATATATATATGACCAAACTTTTAAAGTGTTCTATTTTTAATATTGTAAAACAACACATTATAATTGTGGCCTTAAAATTTTTACAAAAATTTTATATTCCCTTAAACAATTTTAATTCTCCCTCAAATTTTTATTGGACAAAAAAAATATTAATAATAAATCATAGAAATTTTTAAGTGTGCTATATATGATAATCTAAAATTAACACATATGTGTTATACAGTATTTGTACTTTAGTGAATGTCTATCATGTGGAGTCCTTTTAGGACATGGTTAAGAGTCCTACTTGGGGACCAAGTTAGATTTCTCCTATAAATAAAGGGCTCCTATTAATTGTCAAATCTTCTATCAATAGAAATAATAAGTCTTCTCTTCTCTTCTGTCTAGTTTGTCTTCTTATTCAATAGTTTCATAACACGTTATCAACACGAGATCTACTTTCTCAAAAAGTGAAGATTATATCTGAAGAATTAATAAGGTATTATTTATTCTTTTATTTTTTATTTTAATGGCCAATCTTACACAACTAGAGTTTGTTTCCCTTGAAATTTCGGGCAGGAACTACCTCTTATGGGTGTTGGATGTTGAAATCCACCTTGATGCAATGGGTCTTAGAGACACCATAAAAGTAGAAAATAAGGCATCTAAGCAAAACTGTGCACGAGCAATGATATTCTTGCATCATCATCTTGACGAGATTTTGAAAATCGAATATCTGACAATTAAGGATCCACTTGTTTTGTGGAAAAATCTAAAGAAAGATATGACCACTTGAAGATGGTCATACATCCAAAGGCACGATATGATTGGATGCGTCTAAGGCTACAAGACTTTATGTCTATACATGAGTATAATTGTGTCATGTTCAGAATCACTTCTCAGTTGAAATTATGTGGAGAAACAATTAGTGAGATTGATATGATGGAAAAGACATTTTCCACTTTTCATGCCTCGAATGTGCTCTTGCAGCAACAATATCGAGATAAAGATTTCAAAAAGTATTCTGAACTAATTTCTCATCTTCTTGTGGCAAAGTAAAATAATGATTTATTATTGAAAGATCATGAAAATCGTCCTACTGGATCTGAACAACTTCCTGAAGCGAATGAGGCGTATACCCACCATGCTAGGCGTGGAAAATTCTGCGTCCCTAATCGTGGTCGTGGACGTGGACATGGTCGTGACTATGGTCAAGAACATAATTTGTTTCCTGGTTTTAATCATTCATCAAATAAAAAGAAAAAATGAAAGGATGAGAAACGTGAAGCAACTAGGGAAGGTTGTTTTCGATGTGGTGGAAGAGGTCACAATGCACATGATTGTTGTACTCCCAAAACACTTGGTTGATCTTTATCAAGAATCGCTAAAGAAGAAAGAGAAAAATCCTGAGGCAAATTTTATCTCTGAAAATCAAGTTGACATCACGCACTTTGATGTAGCAGATTTCTTCGCACATCCTGAAGATAAGATAGATCACTTAATTGGTGATGAGTCTGTGAACATGGAAGAGTGATTTAGTAGTTATTAATAAATTTCATGTAATGATAGTTGTTTGCATGAGTAGTAGTATTTTAAATTAGTTTAGTCATATTTTTATAGTTCATTAGGTTGTTCCATCTTAATTAAATAATATATATTTTTCATTGATTTATTTATATGATTCTCATATGATAGTGTTAGTCAAATGCCAAACTTTATCACATGTTTGTATTATATTAGGTCTTTAACTTGATTTAATGTTAAAAACGTACAGTCTGTTATTAACTAGGATTTATCATGTGTTTGTATTATATTAGGTCTTTAACTTGATTTAATGTTAAAAACATACAGTCTATTATTAACTAGGATTTATCATGTGTTTGTATTATATTAGGTCTTTACTTGATCTAATGTTAAAAACATGCAGTCTGTTATCGACTAGGATTAACTAATAATTTTTATTTTATTTTTTCCTAACAACTCATTTTTGACTTAGACTTGTCAATAAATTAAGACACAATTTCTATTATTCAATTATTAGTTTATTAATTTGAATATATTGTGTCCTTTTGACAATTCTAATATTTAATATATATTTATTTTGTGTATGTCATTTCATGTGAAGATATGGATAACTATAAAAAATATATTATCGAAATATGAAGACATTTGCTTGATTGATTCTGTATGGATAATTATAAAAATATATTATCAAAATATGAAGACATTTTCTTGATTGATTCTTGTACAACACATACGATATTCAAAAATAAGAAATATTTTTCTCATTTAAGTATGGGCAAAATAAGTTTACAAAAAATTTTGGTAGTACTAATATGATTGAGGGTTTTGGAAGAGTCATTGTAATTTTGCCTAAGGGAACTAAACTCATCATTAATAATGCTATGTTTTCTCCAATATCTAAGAGAAACTTGTTGAGTTTTAAAGATATTCGTAAAAATGGTTATCATATCCAATCAATGGCTGAAACAAATCTTAAATATCTTGGTATCAACAAGAATGTTTCTGGGCAGACATGTGTTATAGAAAAGTTCCCTACTTTATCTTCTGACTTGTATTGGATTAAATTAGGGAAATTAAGGCACATTTTATAGTAAATAAGAAGTTTACTGATTCCAACACATTTGTACTTTGGCATGATCGTCTAGGACATCCAGGGTCTATAAATGATGAGACGAAATATAGAAAATTCTAATGGACATCCATTAAAGGACCTAAAAGTTCTTTTAAAAGGTAAATTTTCTTGTACTTTTTGTTATCAAGGCAAGTTAATTGTGAGACCATCACCAACGAATGTTGGGATTGGGTCCCCTGCCTTCTTGGAACGTATGTATGGGGATATTTGTGGACCTATTCACCCATCTAGTGGGTCATTTAGATACTTTGTGGTTCTAGTAGATGCTTCTTCTAGATGCCTCACGTGTGCTTATTGTCATTTTATATGCAAAATTATTGTCACAAATAATAAGGTTAAGGAAACACTTTCTTGATAATCAGATTAACTCCATTCGTCTTGATAATCCTGCAAAGTTTTCATCCCAATCATTTAATGATTATTGTTTAGCAATTGGAATAAACGTTTAACACTCTATTGCTCATGTTCGTACTCAAAATGGTCTTGCTGAGTCATTAATTAAATGTCTGCAATTAATAGCAAGATCATTACTTATGAAAACTAGGTTTCCCACTTCTGTGTGGGGACATGCAATTTTGCATGCTACAACACTTATTCGTCACCATTCTACAAGTTATCACAAAGTTTCTCTATTGCAATTAGTTATCGGTCAAGAACCTAATATATCCCATCTTAGAATTTTTCGATGTGTTGTACATGTGCCTGTGTCACCACCAAACCGCTAAGATGTGCCCTCAAAGAAGGTTAGGAATAGATTTTGGGTTTGAATCACCCTCCATTATTCACTATCTTGAACCATTGACTGGAGACATGTTTACTGCTCGATTTGCAGATTGTCGGTTTGATGAGACAGTTTTTCCAAAATTAGGGGGAGAGAATAGTGAAATAAAACGAGAAATTTTGTGGAAAAATTTATCATTATCTCATCTTGATTCATATTCTTCTATTTGTGAGCAAGAAGTACAAAAGATTATAAATCTGTAGAAAATTGCAAATCAAATGCCAGACGCATTTACAGATTTGAAAAGGATTACTAAAGCACATATTCTTGCATATAATGTCCCAATTTGAATTCATGTACCTATAGGACCATCCACTAGTGTCATAGCTAATGAGTCAAAAGCACGCCTAAAGCGTGATAGATCATTAGGTTCTAAGGATCGTAATTCTAGAAAAAGAAAGATTAAATGTCAAGATGACACTATGAAAGAATCTCATATAGATGTTCAAAGTTTGAGTACTTGAAACTCAAGGAAATAATGAACTGTCCCAAAATTTAAAAGATGTTGAAACTAATATGAATCGATCAGAAATAATGTTTGATCATGTCTTTGCATGTTGCAACAAATATCATGCAAGATACTGATGATCTTGAACCTCAATCTGTTGTAGAATGTCGACAAATAAATGATTGGTCAAAATGGCAAAAGCAATTCAATTAGAGTTGAATTCACTTGCCAAGCGTGAATTTTTGGACCTATAGTTCAAACACCTAATGATATTAAACCTGTTGGTTGTAAATGAATTTTTGTGAGAAAAAGAAATGAGAAAAATGAAATACAAAGGTATAAAGCACGCGTTATGGCACAAAGATTTTCTCAAAGTCCTGACGTCAATTATGAAGAGACATACTCACCTGTTATGGATGCAATAACATTACGTTATCTCATTAGTTTCACATTCCATGAGCAACTTGAAATGCATTTGATGGATGTGCTTAAAACCTACCTTTATGTATCACTTGCAAATGATATATACATGAAAATTCCCGAAGGATTTGCGATGCCTAAATCATGTAACTCAAAATATCGAGAAATGTATTCAATTAAGTTGCAAAGATCATTATATGGTTTGAAGCAATCTGAACGCATGTGATATAACCGTCTTAGTGAGTATTTAATTAAGAAAGGTTATACAAATGATGCATTTTGTCCATATGTCTTTATAAAAAAAACAATATCGAAATTCGTTGTACTTGCTATTTATGTTGATGACGTAAATCTATTTGGAACTCCAACAGAGCTTCAGAAGACAATTGATTATTTAAAGAATGAATTTGAGATGAAAGATCTGGGAAGCACAAAATTATGTCTTGGTTTGCAAATTGAGCATTTTACAAACGGTATTTTTGTTCATCAATCCGCCTACATAGAAAAAGTGTTGAAAAGATTTTGTATGGATGAATCGCATTCATTAAGTACTTCCATGGTTGTTCATTCACTTGATGTGAATAAGGATCTATTCCAACCTCAATAAAAGGATGATGAAATTCTTCGTTCTGCAGTATCATATCTTAGTGCAAAGGTGCACTAATGTATCTTGTTAATACTCTAAGGTCTGATATAGTTTTTACTGTTAATTTGTTAGCAAGGTATAGTTCTGCTCCTACTAGGAGACACTGAAATTGGATCAAACACATTTTGCGATATCTTAAAGGGACAACTGATATGGAGTTATTTATTCTAATAGTTGTAGCCCCAATCTTGTTGGTTATGGTGATGCAGGATATTTATTTAATCCACACAAGGCTCGATCCCAAACAGGCTATGTGTTTATATGTGGGGGGGACTGCCATATCTTGAAGATCCACAAAGCACTCCACTGTAGACACTTCATCTAATCATGTTGAGATTATATCTATTCACGAAGCAAGTAGAGAATGTGTATGGTTAAGGTCTATGATACATCTCATTCGAGAGAAATGTTGTTTGGAGTGTGATAAAATACCCACCACTTTATATAAAGATAATGCAACATACATAACACAACTTAAGGGAGGATTCATAAAAGAAGATAGAACAAAACAAATTTCACCAAAGCTTTTCTATACACATGAACTTCAAAAGAATGGTGATATAAATGTGGAACGGATTCGTTCAAGTAACAATGTGGATGATCTATTAACCAAGTCTCTACCAACTGCAACTTTCAAGAAGATGGTGCATAAGTTTGGTATGCGAAGATTCAAGTCTCTAGATTGATTAACTCATTAGGGGGAGTTAATACGCGCTGTACTCTTTTTTCCTTACGAGGTTCTGTCCCACTGGGTTTTCCTTGTAAGGTTCTTAATGAGGCAACTTAAATGCGTATTAATAGATATCTGTACTCTTTTCCTTTACTAGATTTTTTCTTTTCTTAAAGTTTTTTTAGTAAGATTTTTGACGAGGTACATCATCTATGAATTAGACAGTCAGGGGCAGTGTTATAAAGTATTTGCACTATAGTGAATGTCTATCATGTGAAGTCCTTTCAGGATATGGTTAAGAGTCTTACTTGGGGATCAAGTTAGATTTCCCCTATAAATAGCGGGTCACTCTTCATCGTAAAATCATCCATCAAGAAAAATAATAAGTCTTCTCTTCCGAGTCTCTAGTTTATTCTTCTTATTCTATAGTTTCATAATATATTTTTCCCCGATTTATAAAAAGCAAGAGCGTGCTAAATCTCTTTATGACAGTTTTTTGCTTTTATTATGGGTTTCTCATGACAACATCAAACATGGTCTCTGGCGACCTCCCTTCTTCTCTTCCGTTCCGTCGTTTTTCCTCGAACACTTGGTATCTCTCACGCTCCACAAACAAAACTCATCTTCTCTACCTCCACCGCCACCGCCACCTCCGTCTTCTTATCTTCTCCGACTGTCAGCAACTCCATCCGAAGCCCTAGTGCAGAAAATAGGAAAATCTATTTGCCATCCCCGCGCGCCTTCAAATGCCCAGGTTTATACAAATATCAATTTGATCCTACCTAAAGAGTATTGAGATTATAAATCCCTAACTGTTCAATGGAGGGAAGCAATAAAACAAAAACACTTTTTTGTAATCATGACAGCCATTGATGCTTCTACTATTATTCCTCTTTCACATACTTTCTCTTCGTGCTGCTCAAACACGTCTTATACTAGAAAGACATTCTTTATTTTCTTTACTTTATTTTCTTTTGGGTGTTTGCAGGAAACTGAAAAGATTGCTTCTTTGTCAAGATTAAGCTTGTTTCTGGAGACCCTTTTTGAAATTGTAGTGAAAAAAGATCACATAAGTAAGTTTTTTGTTGTTGGTTATGTGTATAGTGATTTCAAAACAAAAGGGTTATCATCTTTTGCATTTGAAACGTGTTCAGTTAAGCTTACTTCACTCTCGTGGAAAGTTTTGATTCTTCATAATACTTGAAACTTAGGTGCTTTTTGTCATGAAAATTTTGAGTGTTTGCGGAAAAAAGTAGTTTTTTTTTTAAACATGAAAGATGATATTTGAAATTGTTTGATTGTCCATAGACTATCTGTAAGAATAAGCTCTGCCTTGTTTAATCGAGTAGTCCTTTAGGCTATTGTTCATGTCATATCAGAATGGAGATTCATATGTCACTTGCATTATTTTTGTGTGAGAAAAGTAGTTAACTGGTTACTGATTTGCATCTTGTTCACAATCAATTTGTCAAAGGGAGCTTTGGAGTACTTGCTGTGTATGGTGAGGAGGGTGGGATTCCATATAAGAAAAGTTCTTGGTTGACACTCTTTAATGTGGAAGTTCCCACGACTAAAGTTTCATAAAGTAAAGGCAAGTTCTTGGATGCAAATCAGGCTTTAGAAGTTGCTAGAAATGATCTATACTATGATTGGAGAACTAGGCAAGATGTACTTGCTCTAATGCTCCTACACGAAAGGTACTTCTTTGAATTAATGTGTATTGAACTTGGAAACCTGGTAAAATACAACATTCACTGTCTTTATCTAGGTCTATTTACAAGTTTGTTGCATTGCTGGTTTCTATTGTACCTTCCTTAGTGTTGTTTAAATTTTCTTGATCTTTATCGTATTCTACGTTATATTTTAATCATTTACAATACAACATGTACATTCTTCTATGGGTATTTTCGTAGTTATGCTTCCCTTTTCCACTAGTTCATCTCTCACAAATTTATTATCTAAAGGAACAGAATTGATGTTATCGTCTAACAGTCCTCAGGGTGCTGCACATTCTTTTCTCTCATGCAGCATATGGGCTGTGAACTAGATAGAGCTTCATACAATATCTTGGTGGATGCCTACGGAAGAGTTGTTCTTAATGAAGGTATTCTTTTCTCAATGTTTAAAAGTTGTGTCTCTCGCATTTATTGAACAAAATAGTTTAAGCTAATCTGGACAACATGATAATTGCAACTTATGAATGCATATTCATATAACGCCCTAAATAAGGGAAGTTTTCAATATGAAATTGATGCCATTGTAATATAAGTATAACATGATTGAAAATGAAGTTTCCAATCATGGACTTGCGCCTCTTGAGGTTGACGACATGCCCAAACAATCTCAAGCGACCTCTCATTTGAAACTCAATGTGTGCTACTTGAAATGCTGGATCTAGAATTGGAGCTTTCACTAATATGATTCCTAGTAACTTCATGTGTATAGGTTGCCTAAGAAACTAAATGTCTTAATGTTTGCATTCGGTTCTCTTAGTCTTTGTATAAATTGCCTAAGGAACATAATGTTTTGGACATCATTGTGGATCAGAAGTTCTTCTTCTGTATTTCAATCATTTGTCTCTATTTCTGTCAGTCCCTCCCTTGTGTAACTAATTTCCCTTCACAAGAGAACTCGCAATCTCTGGAATCAGTGCGCCTTGGAAAATATGCAGAGGTGACAACACTACTGTTTGCATTGATTTTTTTTTGTTATAACCATTATTTCTTTGATAATCTCATAGCAACTTCCTATTGCAGTGGTTTAATGTTGTCTTCTCGACTGATATATCCGAAAAGTGTGAGAATGTTTTTAGTCGACTACCAGAAAAGCATATATGCACAGTATGCCTTTTTCTATTATTACATTCTCCATTGCTTTATCTTGGACTTGCTGGTGTATCTTCTAGCTTTTGTTTAGAATTATTGGAACAATTAGCGTCACTTGTGATTATCTATCAATTCTACAATATTGTTAGTACGTCCAATATTTTTCTTTTTCATCGGTTTCTTCTTCTTTTTCTGTTACCAAGATTGAAATATGATACTCGGTACTAATCTGATACTTTTTTGTTCATTTACTGCAACAGACTATGTTGCTGCTCAGCGGCGTAGGTGATGCATGTATACTGATTATATCCTAAAGGTACTTCCTTAATTCTTTTCAACTTATTCCTCTTGAAATTTTGCATTCCCAGCTGTTCCAACATGTAGCTTCCTTTCACTGCTGCTGGTAGTTGATTATATGTGTAGAAGTGTTGACTAAAGTCTAATATATGACTCAATTTCTAAAGGTAATCAGCAGAATTGGTGTGAGAATTATTTCATGTCTACAATTTTCCAACATAAAGGTAAGATCATTCCAGTTGTGTGACCACTGAATATAGGGGAAACAGTGATGAAAATTTGAAGGATATTTTTGCAGATTAACTTCACTCTCCACATATTGAATTGTTTGCCACCATATTTTACTGCACATCCATTTTTCCACGGGTTCCAACATATAACAATGGGAAGGGCCTGATTCATGAGCTTGTGAGCCTCATTTTTATATTGCATATTACCCCACTACATAAAGAGATTTCTTAGTATTGAGCATATTAAATACATGATTTATTTCACTAACTTGTATTTATATTTTGAATGTGCAGGAAAATGCCGGTAATTGAATTTGAATAGTGGCTAGAAGTAAACTCGATCCATTCTAGTGAACAATGAAGAGTTTTTGTACAATTATCATATTTGTTTGTATGCATTTGGTTTTGTGGAATTTATTGATAGTATAGATCTTTAAGAAATTGCTTTCTAAGTATTGGTTGTACAAGACATGTTTCTCGAAGTTTATTTTAAATATATAGTTTCTATTTATTTATTAGCTAATTTTGTGGTTTAGGTCACTTATATATTTTATAATGTTATTATTCAATTTGAAGAAAAATTATTAATGTTAAAAATGAAAAATTGTGGCTAAAAAAATTCTACATAACATTCCACACATCAAAAGTGTTATTGTAGGACGTCCAATAAAAGTTACACTTTATAGCTGTTGTTTAATATAAGATATAAAAGGAAACACTTTTTATGTGTGACCAATAACAAAGTAAAGGCAACACTTTTAAGTGTAGTATAACAGAAAAAAGGTGTTGCTAATGAATCACTAGAAAGTGTACCTTTATGCCTCTTTGGGTGGGCTGTGATGGCGACATTTAAAAAGTGTTGCAATTATACGTCTTTGGCCAAAGGTTACGCTTCTCTAGGCCACCCCCTAAAAAGCTTTGCGTAAATTAAAGAAGTGTAGCCTTTTATCAAAGGCCAAACTTTTTGCCAGTTTAGGCTACACTTTACTGGTGTTGTCGTAGGCCTAAAATTGTGTAGTGTTCTCCTAATCCCAACACGATGGTATACAGGATATAACTACTACAAGGGCTAATGCTAGAAGGAATGAGGAAGACATGGTGGATCAATAAGCGCCTCTATAAGCTCTGTTTTATTTCTTTTCGGAAAATAATTTTTATATATATAGGTTTTAGGACTTGTTTAGAGTCGCCACTTAATTTTTAAGAAAAAAATCAAGAAAACCATTTTTTCAATCGATTAAAACAGGAAACCGGTTGAAAATGTTTAAAGGGGTTCGGGAAACCTTATTTATATTTTAGGAAGGTTATTACGACACCTAAAATATTTGCTAACTCGAAATTATCCGACAACTAACTTGTTTGGCTAAATGATCTAACTTAAACATGAAGATAAAATTATTTAAAGAATTGTTTGAAAGCATGAAGTATTTGATTTATTATCTAAGTGAAATTTGCAAAATTTATCATTTATATTTTTGCTCGATTTAATTAGGAGATCAAAACGAGGTGGCGTCTTGCAGGGATTCGAGATTTTAACCGTAAAACTAACGACAATAAATAAACGAATAAAATAAGAGAGAGAGAGAGAGAGAGTCGATTCCAAACCCTGTTTCTGTCCGCGTGGACCGGTTTTTGGACCCGATTCATTTTTGGGTTTTGACCCACTTCACTCGTACCTGTCCTAAAATTCTTACAAAATAATACAAAGAGTTCAAGGGCTTAGGCCCAAAAATAATAAAATACCATTTTTAGAAAAATAATTTGACTCTGAGGCCCAAATTCTTCAATTTCTTGATTTGCATATATTCTTCAACTTCGGGAGCTGTACATCTTTTATGATTGTCTTCACTCGACAAAAAGAATTTTGAGCCTTTATGGCTCTCTGAAATGCAACAGAGTGAGCTCGTTGCGAACTCCGGCGTATTTTACATACTACAACATGCAAAATAAAAGGATAAAATTAGGATTCGATAATCACATACTAAACTCCTAACCCAACACAATTAACAAATCTCAAAGTCGATGAATGTGTCATACGAAAATGGATTAGCGACCTTTAGGACAAAGCAAGGCAAATGAAATTATTTAAGACAATTAATAACTAGCATTGACCTAGGCAGGGTATTAACATTTTTTCCTATTTTAAGCCAACAATGAGTAAAAAAAAGAATCTCATGTTCTCATACCGATAAGCAAAATAATAAACAATCTTTGTTGCACCCAGAACGAAACAAACTACCTTAACGCATAAATCTCCAAGTTAATATTTACAATGCAAAGAAAGCTCAACTATTATTCAGATGTGAACAAAGGGAGATATAACACCTACAATTAATAATGGAATGAGGGAAATTGAATCCGCTTTTAGCACACTTTCTTTATTTTTTTCCTTTTCTTTTATAAAATAAGATGAAAATTACTCTAGCAAAGATTTTGATAAAAACAGAAATGATTAAAAAATCAGAGGATCATAACTTCAAGCTGGTGTCGACACAAAGATCCAAAAGACCAAAAATTTAGTTAACTTACTAATCAATGCCACAAAAGTCAGAAAACTAAATAAATACTGAAGGAATCGGACAACAACATAGTTCAACAAACAGCCAGCCAATAGAGAGACCCAACAACATGGCTTAACAAATATCCAACAGAGAAACCAAATTGAAAATTTCAGATTGAAGTTAACACGGGAAACTTTAGACGAGACAAAGACAGTTTATTAACACTAGCATATAAACAATTAATGTAACATGTGAAGGATCCACAGCGGTGAGCAATATGATTAATCCAAAAATTTATTGTTAAAAAAATAACTACTGATTAATCCCAAGTTTAGAAGGATGAAAGCATATAATAGATGAAACACAACTTTTCAACAGAACATTTGAGCTAAATTATACCAAATGTTGACCAATCCATTCTAAACAAGAGCGGGAATATTCATGAATACTTTAGACAATCATTTACAAACTAACCCAACTTTCATCCATGCGTTTTCTTTAATCAAAAAAGAAAAAAAAAAGACAAGATAAAACCCAAGAAATTATATAGAAAGAGGTGTATGACTCGATAACTACAATCTAAACAAAACGCTTGAGTGAAAGAAATATTACCGTTTGTTGAGCAGAAAACAGAGACGATCTCGAGCAGAATCACGACCTTCCCCAGATGAGAAACTCGAATCTCCGACGAAAACCGAGAGGGACCGGCTCAAAACGAAACAGAAACTCAATAAGCCAATAAAAATGAAATCCTCTAGCTTAGACGTCTCACCGTACCTTTAATTATATTCTCTTTATATCCTCTAGTATTTTGCTTTTTTTAAAAAAACTTCCAACTTCAAAATCTCTAACAATTTTTTCTGTTCAAAATTTTTCCGCCCCCTTTCCCCAGTGAACAAAGAGGGGACAAAGAGGGGATTAAATAGAGGGGGAAATTAGGGTTCCGAATTTCCTGTGAAAATTCGGATCAACCCTTCATTCCATTCACATTTTTATAACCAAATTCTTGCACCCATTCGGAGGAACACCTTTTCCCGAATCCTTCAACTTCATTCCGAAAAGGCAAGTGGAATCTACGATCTGGATCAATTTGGCGTCCTTTTCGCTTTATATGTCGCGCATTCGCGCGCAAGGACAAGAAAGGATGGATTTTGGAGGGTGCTTTTGCTGCTCCTCTTGGCAGTCTCGTACAAACGAGAAAAAGGAGGAATGGGAAGAGACAACGCGCGCTTGGGGCCAAATTGCGGCTGGGATTCACGTGAAAAAGAGAGAAGAAGAGCGTGTTGTACTCTATTTTTCTTCTTGGTGTTCTGGAATTCAATAGATGACGCGAATATAGGCTGTCACGTCTGATGTTCACGTAATGGGTATCTGCATTCTTTCTATTGAGACAGAATTTGGGTCGGGTCTAGGAGGAAATGGGCTGGGTCGAGGATCAAAATTGGGCCCGGTCTAATCAGAAAAAAAAAGAGGGGGGGGGGGGTGTTGCTGGACTTTAATTGGATTTGGACTAACATTTTGATCATTTAAAGTATTTAATATATTTGGTTTAAAAGACAAATTAACAAAAATTAATTTTGTGAGCTTCTAAACTTGACAAAATAAATTAATTAGTTTGAATATAGATTAAATAAATTCAACATGACGAAATAAAATATAATTATAACACTACGCTACACAAAATTTTAGAAATATACCCACTAGAAAATTAGAACAATTTTGAGACGATTTTCCAAATGCTTAATTATAAAATAGTAGTTGTATACAACTTTATATAAAATAAGAATATTACTTAAAAATTTGAAGAAAATGACGAGAAATATTTAAAAATGACTCATCAACAAATATTTAAACTTTACTAATTATTTCAAATCGTCTGACATTTAAGAAACTCAAAAATTAATTCCTACATGGGAGGGTCAAAATTAGGTGTGAAAAACTGTTTCTCGTTTTTCTCGGATTGAAGCGAGAAATCCGAGGAAAATGAAATTGACCAATCCAATTTTTACCGACCACATATTCATCTTTAGAAGAAGAGTTTTTGTACGGACTTTAGGGATCATGGCCGGACCCTGAAAATGGTTTCCTACATATCTCAGGCTATATGAGAATTCAGGTCACTTGTAGTCAACATGCTTGATTTGACGCACGATTTTTGAAAGGGTTCAAAAGTCATCTCGATAACGAATAATGAGGGAACCAGAATGGTTGAGAATAAGATTTAAATGCCAATGCTGGAATATAGCCGAGTTTTCAACATCGAGCCGGCCTACATACCCTTGTACCTTGGGAATCAGGCTGTTTGTATTTTGACTAGGTTGGTTGAAAAGGAAATCTATTATGCTAGATAACCTTCAGTTCTGGATAAGTGACAAATAAATCGAGCATGAAAAAGCAGGCTTGTAACCCCTTAGACATGAATGTGGTGCACTTCATACCCATAATTAAGAACTTACACGGACATAATTTCCAAAAATCTTGATGCATCGTCACTCAGATTGAAAACTCGCTCTCGGTAGGCAGAAATTCCAGACGCGAAACCGAAACTAACAAAAGCCAAAGAAAAACCCACATACCTTCTGATAGGGGTGTCGTTTGATTTTGGTGGAAGTCGCTCTCCTGCTCGTGTCCTAAGAGTTTGACACTTCTCTTTGGACTGTGTCCCAGTTCGCTGCTAAGAAAAAGGTCCACGTTGTGCCGCATCCCTTTTGATATCGTCCACACCTGTGGTACGTTTTGGAGAATTCACCCTTTCGGATGCTCTCGACAAAGACTGAGATAAACTCATTAGCATAAAAATGCAATTCAAATAGGAGATAATGTCTTTCACCGTGTTGACACTTAGTTGTTCTCCTTCAACATTTGACGTGAACTACATTGGGTAAAACGTAAGAAAATAAAGCTTATGTATTACGTTTTCAATATAATCTTCAATGCATTCTTCATTTGATGTCAAAATAAATACAAATTAATGCAGTGTGCTGGTATTTTCTTGATGTCCTCTTCGATGATTTTCTTGGTGTTCACTCTTGCCAAACAAAAAATGTTGTTGATGTTGAGATACATTATTTCCTTTACTAGTTGTGAATGATTTCTCTTCCTCGATTCATGAATTTTCTCTTGCAATGCATGACTTCTTCTCTGGATGCATGATTTGTTCTCCACAATGCATGACTTCTTCTCGCAATGCATGAATTCTTCTCCGCAATGCATGATTTGTTCTCCTCAATGCAAGATTTGTTCTCTGCAATGCATGAATTCTTCTGGGATGCATGACATTCCACGATGCATGAATATTAACTCGCGATGCATGATTTATTGTGATGCGTGATTTCTTATGGGGCATGAATATCTTCCTGCGATGCGTGATTTCTTGCGGGAAATGAATATCGTCCTGTGATATGTTAATATTAACTCACGATGCATGATCTTCTGCGGGGCATGAATATCTTCCTATGATGCCTGATTTTCTACGGGTCATGAATATCTTCTCGCGATGTGTGAATATTAACTCGCGATGCATGATTTTCCGCGATGCATGAATATTAACTCGCGATGCATGATTTTCTGTAGGGTATGAATATCTTTCGCAATGCCTGCTTTTCAGCGAGGCATGAATATGTTCCCGCGATACGCGAATATTATCTCACGATGTATGATATTCCACGATGCATGAATATTAACTCGCGATGCATGATTTTCTGTGGGGCATTAATATCTTCCCATGATGCCTGATTTTTTGTGAGGCATGAATATCTTCCCGCGATGTGTGAATATTAACTCGCGATGCTTGATTTTCTGTGGGGAATAAATATCTTCCCGCGATGCCTGATTTTTTGCGGGGCATGAATATTTTCCCACGATGTGTGAATATTAACTCACGATGCATGAATAAATTTGGTGCCAAATGAAGATAGTGCTTCAATCGAACCACATAATTATCTTGTGGGTGTCTTCTGAATATTGAAATCGTATCAATTGATGATATGGTAAAATGAATCTCCAGGTAGTATATCATCTCAATCGACAATACAAATTAAATGACCCTCCGGGTAGTGTATCATCACAATCGACAATACAAATATAATGGCCCCTCCGGGTGATAACTCCCTTGATGAAAAGCTGTAAAACGTCTTTCTCGAGATTTTCATTTGTTTCATCTTTGAACACAGTTATATCTTCATCATAGACTTCGTTGTTGGGAATTGAATGAAACAATAATGTTACCACTCCCCAGTCTTTGATATAAGCGATATAAAATATTTCCTGCATCCACAAAAAACTGTAAATTTGGAGAGCTCTTTTCCCCCTTGACTTCTCCGTATTTATCGATTGGAAGAATTTCCTGAATTCAAAAAACATATAAACCTGCATCCACAAAAAAATCATTAGTTTAAAAGATGAATTGATTTGGGTCGATTTCTTCAGTTGTCTGCTTCTTCCCTATTATCTCCGATTGATTTTCTGACCTCCCGACTCTTGATAGATAAGACAAAATATTTCATGCCCAAAACAAATGAAACATACAGGGAAAATTTTAAGAAAAGATAAATTTTCAAAAAGTAGTATTTTAAAAGGGGTTACTGCCAAGTATCTTATCACATCAGGCTTAGCAGACTTCTTTGAGTCTGATGCTTGGAGGTTTATCTGATTATTTGCTGGGGAGTATTCAAAGTCACTCTAGTACGTCGACAAACCCTAGTTGAAATATTTAGATCATCCTAAAAATTTCTGTCCCAGTTAACTATCTTGGCTTATCTTTAACTATTGGTTGGTAAATCATGGAGTTTCGATATCCTCTGGAAGATTCTGTCCCAGTTGCAAATCTTAAAGTATCTTGGGTCTCGACTTGTTGAGGAAAATCTTCTTCTTTAAAATTTTTGAGTCCCTCTCAAAAATTCTGTCCCAGTTTCTATTGTAAAGAGAAATAGGAATCTTACAGGAAATATGGACGAACCCTTGTGTCACCTACCTACCCTGTTGAGGCAGGAATCAAGTCAAACAGAGTTCCCCCTCAAAGTTAACAATAATAAAAAATTTACAAAGAAAACCGATCGAGGCCGACATAGGCCGCCTACGTATCTCATTCTTGAGAATTCAGGTTGAACGTAATTCAAATACAAGGAAATATTAAAAAGGGATAAATGGGTGGACCGAGGCCGACATAGGCCTCCTACGTATCTCATTCTTGGGAATTCAGGTAAGACGTAGTTCAATACAAAGGGGGATTAAATTTTAAACAAAACAATTACATGCAAATAAGAGGATTAGAAGGAAATAAGAGAATCCAAATTGAAGCTTCACACGTAATATCTTTTGACAACATCTGAATTGATCAGTTTCGGCCATGCAGTTCCATCTATCTATGACAAAACCAAAGAATCTCCATATAATACCTTGCAAACCATGTAAGGTCCTTGCCAATTCGGTGCAAATTTCCCTTTCTACTCATCCTGATGAGGAAAAATGCGTTTAAAGACCAATTGACCAATTTCAAAAATTCTGGCTCTTACTCTTTGTGGAAAGCAAGAGTCATTCTCTGTCGGTATAGTTGACCATGTCAAAAGACAACCATTCTCTTCTCATCAATAAAAGTTAAATGATCAATCCGCTTGCCCACCATTCTTCATTATTCAACTCAGCTTCTTGTATGATTCTCAATGACGGTATATCAACTTCAGCAAGTATGACGACTTCTGTTCCATATACTAGCAATTATGGAGTAGGTCCAATTGATGTTCTAACAGTCGTTCGGAATCCAACAAAGCATATGACAACATCTCGTACCATCCTCGGTGATTGTCAACCATTTTTTTCAGAATCTTCTTGATTTCTTATTTGCAGTCTCTACGTCTCCATTCGTTTGAGGACGATAAGCAGTTGAGATTCGGTGAGTAATCTTAAGTTGCTCACATATATCTCTCATCAAGTGACTATTGAGATTTGAACCATTATAAGTAATGATGGATTCTAGTACTCCAAACCTGCATATCAGATTGTTGCGAACAAAATCAGCTACAACTTTCTTGGTCATCGATTTGTAAGAAGCTGCTTCCACCCACTTGGTGAAGTAGTCAACGGCGACCAAAATAAATTTGTGTCCATTAAAGGCGGATGGCTCTATTGGACCCATGAGATCCATGCCCGAAGCTACAAACAACCAAGTTGAACTTATAACATTGAGTTCGTGAGGCGGCACTGGATTAAATTATCGTGCACTTGACATTTATGGCATTTCTGCACAAACTTACAACAATCATGCTCCATAGTCATCCAGAAATAACCATCTCGAAGGATCTTCCTCGCCAAAGAAAGTCCATTCATGTGCGTACCACAATCTCCAGAAGTTATCTATTCAATAAGCTTAACAGCTTTAATAGCATCGATACATCAGAGAAGACCTAAATCTGGATTCCTCATGTAAAGGACTTCTCCACTTAGAAAGAAGTTGAGAGACATACGGTGTATTGACTTCTTCTGGTTGGATGTTGCATCTTCATGATAATTTCCAGACTCCAAATACTTCTTTATATCAAAATACCATGGCAAACCGTCTGATTCTACTTCAACATGTGAACAATGGACCGGATGTTCTTTAAGATCTATATTCAGATGATCAATATAATCACTATCTGGATGTTTAATAAATGAGGCGACGATGGCAAGAGCATCAACCAACTCATTATCAGTTCTTGGGTTTCCTTTTTGTCTGAAACATTGGCATATATCTAAACTGTACCCCTCCCGCAGAGAGCTAATGGAAAAGCATAAACAAAAGATGATTTTTGTTTTTTAACAGTTTGGGGAATGGAAGCTGAGTGTGTCTGAACTCAATCTTGCAGAATCTCTTGCACAACTTTTGTATATATTGCACATACGATGTGATTTTCGGGTTCTTCACAGCCCATTCCCCTTGAACCTAATGAATCAAAAAATCTGAATCTCCAATAACCAACAACTCTTTGACATTCATGTCAATGGCCATTTTTAAACCGAGTATTCAAACTTCATATTCAACCATGTTGTTTATGCAATTAAATCAGAGTTTAGCTGCCATGGGGTAGTGTTGACAAGATTCTGACACTAAAACTGCTCAAATATCTCTTCCTTGATGATTTGCCGCTCCAGCAAAGAATACTCTCCAACAAGCATATGCTTCAGAAATATATTCACCCACAAATGATACCTCGTCATCGGGAAAATAAGTCTTCAGCAACTCATACTCTTCATTAACAAGGTTTCTGGCGAGGTGATCAGCCAAGGCTTGTGCTTTTATCTCTTTTTGGGTCATATACACAATATCAAATTCACTCAAAAGCATCTGCCATTTAGACAATTTTCCGGTTGGCATTGCCTTCAGGAAGATATGATTCAGCGGGTCCATTCTTGAAATGAGATATGTGGTATAAGAAGACAAATAATGCCTCAATTTATGGGCAATCCAAGTCAAAGCACAACACGTTCTCCCCAAAGGAGTATAACAAGACTCGTATGGAGTGAGCTTCTTGCTTATGTAATAAATATCTCGTTCCTTCTTCCCTGTGTCGTCATGTTGACCAAGTACACATCCAAATGCGTTATTTGAGACAGACAAATATAGCAACAATGGTCTCTCTTCTCGTGGAGAAACCAACACTGGTGAATTAGAAAAATAATTCTTGATGGCGTCGAAAGTAGTCTGACATTCTTCGGTCCATTTTTCAAAGAATCTTTCTTCAGCAGCTTGAAGATAGGCTCACACCCCACAATTGATTGAGCTATGCATCGAATGATGTAGTTCAACCTCCCTAAGAAACTCATCACTTCCTTTTTACTCTTCGGAGGAGGTAAATCTTGAATTGCATTGATCTTGGAAGGGTCGAGCTCAATGACTTTTCCGCTGACTATAAATCCCAACAACTTGCCGGCTGGAACCCCAAAAGCATATTTAGCGGGATTGAACTTCCACTTATTACGATGCAGATGATCAAAGAACTTTTTTATATGCATCAAGTGGTCCGAACTCTCGCTAAACTTGATAATGACTTCATCTACATACACCTCTATCTATTTATGAATCCTAGCATGAAATATGGTCGTCATAGCCCTCATGTAAGTAGAACCAACATTCTTGAGGCCAAATGGCATCACCATGTAATGATACACACCCCAAGGCGTAATGAAAGTTGCCTTTTCTGCATGTTCCTTGTCCATCAGGATCTGATGATAACCTGCGTAACAATCCACAAATGACTTCTTTTCATGCTTAGCACAGTTGTCGATCAGAATGTGAATGTTTGGCAACGGGAAATTATCCTTTGGGCTGGCTTTGTTGAAATACCTATAATCGACACAAATTCTAATCTTCCCATCTTTTTTGGCGACCGGAACAACATTGGACAACCAAGTCGGGTATTGCGTTAGTTCCACTAATTGAGATTCGATCTCCTTGATGATCTCTTCTTTAATCTTCAAACTCAACTCGGGCTTGAACTTCCGAGCTTTCTGTTTCTTTAGACTGAACCTCAAATTAATCGGCAACTTGTGAGAGACCACATTGGTACTCAGCCCTAGCATGTCGCTGACTTCCCGGACGAACACATCAATGTACTCAGTAAGCAAATGTATCACATCCTTTCTTTGAGCTTCATTTAAGTGGACACTGATTTTGACCTCTTTGACACACTCTTGGTCTCCCAGATTCACGGTTTCAGTTTCTTCACAATTTGGCTTATGCTGATATTCAAACTGCCGAAATTCCTCAGCAACATATTCTGGTACATTATTTTCCTCTTCGTATTCTTCATCCTCGTCATCACCTACCTCATTTTGTTTGTTCAGCTCGTGACATGATATGACATCGGAAGGTTTAAAATTAATATTACTAAAATCATAAAAGACAAAGTTAGGAAAGTAAATATAGAAGATAAGTAAATAAACAAGTTTTCAATAAAAGAGGCTTTTATTCAAAATGAAAAATAAATGCAAACTTTGTCCATGGCGGGGGGCGTGTTAAGTTCAAAATCTCTAACAATTTTTTCCGCTTAAAATTTTTCCGCCCCCTTTCCCCAATGAACAAAGAGGGGACAAAGAGAGGATTAAATAGAGGGGGAAATTAGGGTTCCGAATTTCTTGTGAAAAGTCAGATCAACCCTTGAATCCATTCAAATTTTGAAACCAAATTCGCCCACCCATTCAGAGGAACACCTTTTCCTGAATCCTTCAACTTCATTCCAAAAAAGGCAAGTTGAATCGATGAACTGGATCAATTTGGCATCTTTTTGCGCTATGTGTCGCGCATCGGCGCGCGCAAGTACGAGCAAGGATGGATTTTGCAGGGTGCTTTTGCTGCTCATCTTAGCAATCTTGTATGAAAGGGAAAAAAGAGGAAGGGGAAGAGATGACGCGCTCTTGGGGTCGAATCGCGGCTAGGAATCGCGTGAAAAAAGGGAGAAGAAGAGCGCGCTGTGCTCTATTTTGCTTCTTGGGGTTCTGGAATTCAATAGATGACGAGAATACAGGTTGTCGCATTTGATGTTCACATAATGGGTTTCTAGGTTGTTTCTATTGAGACAGAATGTGGGTCGGGTCTATGAGTAAGTGGGCTGGGTCGAGGATTAAAATTGGGCCTGGTTGAATATGAAAAAAAAGGGTGAGGGGATTGCTGCTGAACTGGAATTGGATTAGGCCCAACATTTTTTGATCATTTAAAGTATTAATATATTTGGTTTAAAAGACAAATTAACAAAAATTAATTTTGCCAGCTTCAGAACATGACGAAATAAATTAATTAGTTTGAATATTGATTAAATGATTTCAACATGAGGAAATAAAATATAATTATAACATTACGCTAGATAAAATTTTAGAAAGATACCCACTAGAAAATTAGAACAATTTTGAGACAATTTTGGAAATGCTTATAAAATACTAGCTATATACAACTTTATAAAAAACAAGAATGTTACTTTAATATATGAAGAAAATGATGAGAAATGTTTAGAAATGACTATTCAATAAATATTATAAACATTACTAATTAATCGTCTAAAATTTAATAAACTCGAAAATTAATTACTATCTAGGAGGGTCAAAATTAGGTGTCAACTAGCTCCATAATCTCAGATTGGCCCTTTGGGTGATAATGTGACCAATGTAGTGTTTAGGTAGGCTTTACAAGTGTTGGTTCAAGCAGTGACGGCCCAAGACAATAAATAGGCGGTCGGTCCCATGAATCCAAAAGTCAGTAAGACGTCTTCAAGAGTGAGGGGTTTAACAAAGATGAATCCTCCATAATTATATGGGTCAAAAGTTGAGAAATGTCCTCAAGAGTTTATTGATGAGTTCCATAAGGTATTAAATATTATGGGAGTTACTCCGGTAGAAAAGTTGAAATTGGCCACTTACCAATTTGAGGTATTGCTCAAGTTTTGTTTAATCAATGGAAATAAAAAAAATGAATGAAATGGGTTACATGGAATGTGGAAAAGTTCAAAAAAGCATTTTTATAGGTTCTTCCCTCTAGAGATGAGAGGGGATAAGGTGAGTGAATTCATTAACCTTAGGTATGTTAGTATGAGTGTTAAGGAATATGCCTTGAGGTTTAACCAACTATCTAAGTATGCTCCATCTATTGTTGCATATTGTAGGACTAAGATGAGTATATTTGTGTCGAGAGTGTTAGCTCTAGTGGAGAAAGAATATTATACCACTATGCTTGTTCATGATATGGGTATTGCTCGTCTTATGATTTTTGCACAACATATTGAGGAAGCTAAGCTAAAATGGAAATTTAAGGACAAAAAGAGGTGTAGATTGGGTGATTGTAATTTCCTTTATGATGGGTTTGATATACATGGTCGTTCTAGGAATCTACAAAGGTCTTCCGGGAAAGGTTCTGAATGATCCTACGTATAATGAAGATATGCTATTTGACCCTATTCCACAAGGAATCAGTAGCGAATCCTTATCGCCTACTTATTCTAGTGTGGAAATAGGCATGATGGTAGATATTTAGCCGACATTGAGGATTGCATTAGTTGTGGTGAAACTGGTCACAAAATGAGGAATTGCCCTATGGCAAAGTCTAATGGTAGAGAAGATGCTCCTAAGAAAAACTGATTTTATGCACTTAAATCTAGAGGTGACCATGAGTGTGCTCCAAATGTGGATCCCGATATGTGAAAGCTTTCGAATTGATGTTTATGCTTTTTCGATTTTAATGTCATTTTTGTGATGGTTTTGTTTCATTCATATTATGCTCCTATGTAATTGTAGACCCATATAGCAAATTTTTATTTCTCAAGTGATCCTATTCAAGAACTTATGGGAAGAAGTTCTATGTCATATGTATGGATTATGCCTTTTCTTTATGAAGACTTTGAGGGTTGCATGTACCACGTAGTTAAGGTTAGGGAGAAAGGTTCAAGTGTTGACCAACTTCAAACCATTGGTTACCTTTTTAAGATTTACCTTAAGTTCCATTAGCTCCAAGTAAGGTTGAAAGATGTTGAGGTTCCGAAGACAGCTTTTAGAACAAAAAATGGTCATTATGAGTTTGAGGTAATGTTTTTCAATTAGTAGACTCTACCAAGGGTAGTGTTACGGTTTAATGTGATCTCGGATCATCTTTTTTGTTAGAAGTTAAAGTTAAGCAACGTATTGATCATACCTTAGTATAATTGAAATAGATGGTGCTTAGAAAGTATGTTGAGGCTTCCTCCCGAGAGGGAGTGTTGTTCGTAGAAATCAAGGTCATTTCGGGATCTAAATGTTTGTGACTTGGTCTTACATGAAACATCTCACCCAAGAAGGGTGTATAGAGTGTGGTACGAGATGAAAGTTTAGTCCCCACTTTTTAGGCTGATGAGAGATATTGAGACATGTGTTTAGGGTGCGTATGAGTTAACCTTTCCTAGTAAGTGGCATTGGTGGATCTTGTTTTCCATGTCTCTTTGTGAAAAAGAGTGTGTCCGAGATTCGACACCCCTAGTTCCCTTCGAATGTTTGGCATTAGATGAAAGTTTCTCGTATGAGAGGCAGTTCGTTATGGTTAGTTGTATGTTCAGAATTCATGCATATTTTACGTGTTCCATGATTTCTCTATGCATGTTCGTGAAAAATTTTATGTCTTGAATGAAATGACTTATGTGATTGTTTTCCTAATGTGTTAGTGCATTGAGTAGAGTAGCCTCTAGACTTCAGGAGGTGAGTTGCATATGAGCTCCATGAGATTGTTTTGAGCATGATTTAGCCCGGAGATGGTAGTTCCTCCTTAAAGATGAGTAGATGTCGAATTTCATGCATATTGGGTTGTTAGTTGTAGTTCCTACTTACTTATGGTGCATTAAGTATGTTTAGCATGGAGTTGAACTTTCTCCTTTAGTTGAGTGCATTTAGATTAGTTTCATCCATGATGGGTTTCTAGTGTTGAGTCTTGACCATTTAAGAAGTTCTTAGAATCTCATTTGAGGACGAATGACCCAAAGATGGGGGATATTGTAACACCCGGTAGACTTAAGAGGGAATCTTAGAGAACTTTAGAATTTCCTGGTTTAAGCCATGGGGGCCAATGATTGAATAACATTATCAAAGACACTTTATCGAACTCTAAGCGTTAACGATCGTTAATAAGTATGTAACCCAACTAAATGAGTTGGGGTCGAATCTAAAAGGGAGGTGTAAATATATAAGATTCAATAGGAAAGTACGAATATACTCAAGTCAATCATAGAAATAGACACTATCAAATAAAAACATACTTGAAATCAGGTGGGTGAAACGAATGTCAAATAACAGGGGAGTTTTGGTTTACAATTATCAACTACCATTTAGCAAATAACACAAAATAAACAATAATGAAACAAGTTTTTAGGATGTGATTTGATTATAGACTAATGTAGACAAACGGGTAACTGCAATTATTAGAAAATAACTGTAAATTAGTGAATAGGCTAGGCTGTAGAGGTGGTAAACTTTATCTCGAACAATTTGCACCGAATCAAGTCAATTTTTCTCGAATATAAACAAGCATAAAAAATAAGAACAACCTACTCCTTAGTCCATTAACTCTATCTAGTTGAATGTGTCAAAAAATGACATGTCTCGAGAATACCTCCTAGTCGTAACACGACGTACTTGACCCCTACGGGGTCTTATACAAGCCCTTAGAATAATTTTCATTTCATAAGACATAGAATAATGTGAAATATAAATTTTTTTCACGATGAATGTCAAACTCTTCCAGAGTAGAAAATAGAATGTCTAGATGTCGTCTAATAATCCATCTAAGCACAACATAGAAGTCTAGGGGACATCTCCCTTTAAAATAAAATTTTTTCATAATAGGAAGTATATAAGAAGTCTATTGGTCTATTAAAATAGAAAGAAACTTAAGTGACAACATGATTGTCCTCAAAACTTGAGGACATACGAAAATCTTTGATAATGTAATCCAAGCCTTATATTCTTCACAATGAGAACCTACTAGCCGGAACCTTATTTTAGTAGAGAAATAGAAGAAATATATGTTAGCACAATCAATTTTACTATCTATGGAATCCATGAAATTAAAACCATTTAAAACATGCAAAAAGGGATTTTTATTTGAAAACATGTTATTTGAAGTTGAAAGACATAATGAACATTCAAGGAATGTATAATCAATCCACTGCTTATGAGATAAATAGATATTCATGATCATAAGTAACATTATACATAGTCACATTTCATACCTTACATGTTTGAGCTAGATTAACATCATAGCGTAAAGACACATCCCACCCCCTTTCACGACACTTGATCAATGTACATATCAAGTCCCATACCCCCATATATATCAAGTAAAGACATCAAGAGGTCAAAAGTGTATTTACATAAAAAATAAAAAAATATAATATATGAAGTCAAATTTAACATCATTCATAGGTTTCCATACATAAAAGACACTCACAAGAACTCCTCTTAGGACCCACTTGTGCAATGTATAGGTAATGTCCTATAACCTCACATATACTAAATAGTAGCCCTCAAGAATCCCTAGTTATAGTTCATGTTCATAATCATAGGTAACATTAATATCTTAGGTCATATTCTTAAAACATAGGGAAATAGTAGCCCTCAAGAATCCCTAGTTATAGTTCATGTTCATAATCATAGGTAATATTAATATCTTAGGTCATATTACTAAAACATAGGGAGATTTCAATACCCGACATAGACCATGTGAGCTACATGGAATCCGGTGTTCTACGTCCATACTGATAATAAGGTGTTTCACCTGCCTAAGGTAAAATTAAACTTATTATCATCTAGCTTGATCCGCTAACTAAAGACCTATGTGGGCACATAGTTATGGAACAAGGATATTTCTACGAGAATCCCAGACTTGCTTAATGTTGAAGGTTTCCTTCTCATAAGACGACATATATATATGGAAATCCAGACTTTATAAATGTAGAAGGAACCCATATGTGAAGACTGACTTGCTAAACGTAAAATCCTCCATTGCATATTCATGTTCACTTGAGGCTAAGAACAATTTCCCTTAAATTAATCCTAAGGCTTTACTTATGTATTAGTTCATAAATAGTACCTTAGGGATTCAAGTAATCATATATAATGTAGCTCAAGGGTTTTAAAGATGAGAATAATCTTTCAATCATAGAACCAAGATCTTGTGAGAATGTTCTCTTATATCATAGTCATATAGTGTTTATGAGAATCACCTTTCATTCAACATACCAACACTACCATAATTATAGCATAACATTCATGTTCATATAATAGAATAACATTCATGTTCATATCATAGCATACTTGATCTGATTAGAGTTGTTGGGGAGAGGGATCATAACTCAGCACCACAATACATAAGCACCTCTGCCATAAATGGATCAACAATTCAATAGAAGACTACTCATCAAATCGAAAAACTTCATTCATTTCCTTCAAGGATTTCATCAATATTCAAACCTAATTTCTATACATTAATATATAATATATGATAACATCATAATACAATAATGATTACATGTAAACATACTAGATTTTCAACCTTCATTCATCATTCAAAACATCCTAGGGCTTAGATTTGGAAAAGAAGGGAAATCATGGTTCTCTTGGGCAATTGTTAAAAAACAAAAAAAAACATAAATGAATTCATCCACAAACCTTCATATATAATCACAAAAAAATTGAAGATCAATGGAAACAATTTTAAAAAGTTATCCATAAATTTGAGTGAAAATGTAGAAACTGGCGGACTTTGAAATCGAATTTTGAGAGAGCCTCATGGGGGAAGAGATCCCAAGTGTAAAAAGTATCCATGCCTTAATCAATTACTTTATTATTTATAGATAAATTCAAGATCTCGGTGCCCTAGATGAGCCTTAGTCTTCTTCTTCGATAGTTTTCTTAGAGAGAAGATTTTAAGAGGGAAGTAGAGTCTGATTTTTTGTTGTGAGTTTAGTTGAATGACATAAATTATTAGGGTTAATGTATTATGGTTTGTTTTAGAATGGTAATTAGTTATATAAACACCTCTATTAATCCCTCATTAAATAACTAATTAAAACTTAGACTGATAAACAAAAAAAAAGTCAACCAAAACTAGAAACACCTACGTCCACCCATCCACGGACCGTAGATGGGGTTATGCCCCGTAATGTGTAGTCGTAATTTGGTTCAGAGGATCCTTTTTTGGAGATAAGCTTCCCTAGTCTATGTCCCAACCTACGACCTAGACCTACGGTCCGTAGACCAATCTGCTTGTTGTGGTATGGGTCTCGTGCATGTTGCTGGGTTTTGACAGCTTCTAGGGTCCAAGGTTGGGTCCTCCTCAAGGACCCGTTGGGTGGCCATTGGAGGGTCGTACCTAGATGTTTGGTCCCTAACCATGTATTTATACATAGGTAGATAATTTTTACATGAATTAGTCCTCATACGACACTGCATAACCTCTTTAAAAGACATAGGACCACACTAGTTCAATTCGCTAGTTTCCAAACATCATGGTCGTTTCTTGACATTTATGCACTAAAGCTTTCATACTAATTTAGTTACATTAGGTTAGGACTGAAAAGATACTCTTTTTGTATTTTTTCTTTTTCATTCCTTTTCTCTTTTTATTTTTTATATGGAAGGTTTCCATTTTTTTAATCAACACCATGAGTTAAAAGGATTTTTCCTGCACTCGTTGATTTTCCTTTTCTTTTGACCATACACCCAACATTGGCTTTTGGCCTAAGTTGGCTATTTCAAACAAACTAACAATCATGAGAATATTCGTTATGGATCAAGAAGAGTCATGTTCATATCAAATTTCTTCCAAAGAAAGGTAAGGCTCAAGGGGTGTTCAAAAGCGGTTCACACACTAACAAGGTAGGTGACAAAAGAGGTATTTGTAAAATTGGCTCAAACTCTAAAAAGTTCCATAAGATCATATGAAGGGATATCCTTACTTAGTCAACTGGACAAATAGGGCAAATTCTAGGTGTTGTCATGCATGGTTGAGGGTAAGCTTATCACAAAAGGGATTGACTCTAAAGTCAAACAAGACTCCACACTCTTTCTAATGTGCAACCATCATCATTAGAGAATCAATTTGATACATGGCTAATGGAAACGAGATGCAAAGAGTTCACACATTGACTATGTAACTTCATTTAGTTTCATTGTAGATGTACATTCATGTTTGTTTGATAATAAACACTATTTGAGTCTTCAATACATATCAAAACAGAGACATAAATTTTATAGTGAACAACCACATTCAAGTATATATTAGAGTTGCAAAAATTTAAAATTTTCCGAAAGGGTCATAATCATTTACCATTTAGAAAAAAAGAGGCGACAAGCTCAAACATCCACAACTAATAGCTTGAAACATAATTTTAAACTGAACAACCCAAATACACAATCCAAACATCAGTCAGAGAAGTACACAAAGGTAGTCCTCACCCCAACTACATTTAAAAACATTTGTTCCCAAATGCAAATAAAATTATCCAAAAGTGAAATACATCAAAATAGAGAGGGAGGTAAAGATGGGATCCTATCCATGCAGTAATTCTGTCTATTCGAGCATTGTTGCCCGATGCATCAACCTTGTCCTTACTACAAGTTCCCGGAGTCTCGTCAAGAGGAACAACAGTGTGAGGTTCACCACGATCGACTTACTGTGATTCATCCAGAAAGAAATGCACCGCTTTGAGAAGTATCCTTTCCCACTAGTTTTCGGAAGTTTCGTAGCTTTGACTTTTGATATGTCTTTATTATCATAAATCACATCCTTTGGACTTCTCCTAGTCTTGCACTAATACTTCAGCAGCTTTTGATTTAGTCATGTCTATGAAATCTTGAAGAGAAGTTTGAAATGTTAAACAAAAAGCTCAGCAGAACATTTGCAGACGGACTCGCCAAACAAATCAGTGAGTCGCCAAATTTCTTCAGCGAGCAAGGACAGGTTCGGTGAAAGTAATAGTTTAGAGAGTTCAGGGATGCAAAAAGAATGGCGAATAAGGAATCTTTTAGAAAACCACCATGTGGTTATGTGAGCTCAAATCATCTCTCCAAACAACCCAATGTGTTTTCTTTCAACCTAATTCTATAATTCGACACCGCAACCCCCGAAAATAGATTTGAGAATGCACCAGTTCAATTAAAAACGGAGCCATAATTCCTTATAAGTCATACAATTTTGGGTATTCTACAGCCTCAACTACTCTTTCAAAATTATAAAATTAAGTCAGGCATTTAAGTCTAAACTTGTCTGCGAGGAGTAGCACACAAAAACTTCATAAGATAAATTACAAATAATCATATTTTTTTATAAAAAGTAATCAGCGCATACAGGACCGACGATTGGTGTCACTTACGAGAAGATTGAAAGACTAGGTAGCAATGTAATCTAACTTTGATTACAAATCAACAATATAAATACTTTAACGATGAAGGAAATATTGAAACTAGAGTGCGGGTTGTGAGTATGGGGAGATCAAAAGTGAGTAAAAGAGAAGGAACGTCTAAACCTTTAGCCTAAAAAAATCGTCCAGTTTCTGCCCATTCGGCGACATAAGTTGTGGTCGAAGAACAATTCGATGATCCACTGAGTAATCACTTACTTCGTTAAGTTTTACAAAACACAAAGTAGACTTGGGAGTCCAAGCAACAGAAAAAATTAAGGTCGGTGACTCACTAATAATTTTTAGGCTAGCTGAGTTTTACTGACTATACCTTAAAGTTGTCTTGAGTCCAACGATGGTCTACGTCTTGGTCCCCTAACTATCGGCGATTCGCCGACATGACCGACAATGTTCGCAAATTTCTTTATATCCTAACACTTTCCACACTTCACCCTGCACATTCAACACACCAGTATTTTACCAAGGAACAAAAAGCAATTAAAAGGGTTTTGAGTTGCCTCCCAAATAGCGTCTTAGTTAAAGTCATGGCACGACGAAAGTCAATCTTTAAATCTTGTTCTAAGGTTTCTCTCAAACTCCCTCTTGCCGCAAGAAGAAAAACCTCCACCTTAGTACATTCACTCTCTCAAGCTGAGTGTGGGGGAGAAGGACAAGGGGTTTACTGTCTCAAGTTGAAGCTCATGTTGACTCAATCCCGCCGGACATCAATTTGGTAGTCTTAATTTTACGACCCCTCTCTCTCTCAAGAAAGTCAAAAACACTAATATTAAATTATATCTGCAACTACAACCTCATGAAGTTGTAAGTTCATCAAAACTACGAATAAACCATCAACAAGCAAGACTCACCAACTAATTTACCCCATGTTGACAAAATCACACCCCAAGAATTGAGGTTTTAACTAGACTAGAGAAAACGAAGAAAATGATACCAAATCGAGATAACATCAACTAGGTATGATTTATTTAACATTAAGAAGTCTATGATGAAGAATCTTCAAGACCCAAGTCTAAATTTTTGGATTCGAAACTCTCTTGAATCTTTCAAATCTCAAAAACCCTATAAAACATCACAGTAAATATATTCTAAGGTCTGAATAATAATAGTCTACGACTTGATTAGAATGATTTCAATTCACCTAAGCTAACAAAATAAAATAGTATTTAGTGTTCTTAAAGATTTGTGTTGCGAAGGGTCAGTCGGTGTAGTTTGTCGAGCTGATCAACTCATCGATCTCCCTTTGGTGTATTTCATCACTATCTTGTTTATCCTTCAACATAGTCGTATTTTTTTTATCATTGGGTGACATAGTACTACATCACAAAATTGCTCGGCTATGCACGCTGCTCCTTTTCTCTGTTGATTTGATCCTTTCCTTAAGGACTCAACATACTGGAATGAGAGGCAATTTCTAGGCCTGTTGGCGACTCGCCAAAGGTACTCGCGATCCTCAGGCCTTTATTTCTTTGTTTTTTCATCCGTTGTGTTCTTTTTTTTAAGTAATGTCCATGCTTCGCCTTAAACTCAAAATACCTGAAACTCAAGGTTATTTACAAATCATTGAGTCCAAATAAGCATTTGAGCACATTAACTGTACCGAAATATATCTAAATGAGTCCAATTTATGAACTCATCACTTAACTTTAACACAAAGACTCTTTTGGAAAGACTTTCAAAACTTTTAAGGAAAGTTAGTGCCTCGATAAGACATAATAGTCAAGGGAACTCCATGGAGCCTTACAATTTCCCTCAAATATAACTTAGCTTAGTGTTTCACCGAATAAGAAAGTTTAATGTAAATGAAATGGACCGATTTGGTTATTTGGTCTATTATAACGCAAAACGAATCATATTGTCACTAAGTATGAGGCAACCCTACTATGAAGTCCATATTCATATTTTTCAACTTCTAAGTAGAAATCGAATGTCTTGAGATAAACCTCCTAGTTTCTGATTCTCAAGTTTCACTTGTTCGCAATTAGGACACTTAGCCACAAATCCCCAATACCTAACTTCATCTAGTTCCACACATAGATCTCCCGAAAATAACGGTAAATCTTGGTGGCTCTGAGGTGAATCAAATATAAGTATTTGTGGGCTTCTAACAAGATTTTACCCATAAATCATCAACATTCAGAACACACAAATGATCTTGATATCTAAGTAGTCCATTTCCCCCTTGGGAGAAAGCCTCAAAGGATTTTCTAAGTATCATTTCATTCATTTATTTTAAGATTTGATTAAGACATTTCTTAGCATTGCCATCTGTTACAAGATACGATTCGCATGTTTTGAATCATAAAACCACCTTTGGTGGAGTCCCTTAACCGAACAGCCAATTGGGCAAATGTATGTACATCTAGTACCAATTCTCTTTTACCTTCTTCTATATAGGAAACAATACCCATTGATTATCGTTTAAGGGCATCCACCACTAGATTCACCTTATTAGGTTTTATAGAACACTCATATCATAATCCCTAAGTAACTCAGAACATATTATTTGTCACAGATTACTATCTTTCTAATTAAACATATAGAACAGGCTCTTACGGTCAGTGAAAACATCTACATCAACAACATATAATTATTGCCTCAAAATCATTAGCCAAACACCACCATCGCTAGTTCAATATCATTGGTAGAATAATTCATCTCATGAACCTTAAGTTGCCTTGAAGAATAGCCAATAAATTTACGATTTTGCATAAGTACACATCCTAACACATTTCTCGAGGAATCACAATAAACAAGAAAACTATCAGTCCCTTCCGTAAAGTCAACACCAAAGTCGAAGTTAGTCAACCTTTCTATCTATGAAAACTCTTCCACATAATTTTAACCATATGAACTTGTCCTTCTTCTGAGTCAAAGATGTCATTGGAGAGGAAATCGAAGAAAACCCCTCAAAAAAACCTATGTAGTAGCTAGCTAAATCTAAGAAAATTGTCATATCCCAAGGAGTTAGGATCTAGGCCAGCTCTTGACTGCATCTGTCCTCTTAATATCTACCTCAATACCCTTACTAGAAACAATATGCCAAAATAAAGTTACAGGCCTTAGACAAACCTCACATTTGCTAAATTTTGCAAAGAGTTCTTGGCCTTGAGAATTGGCAATACAATCCTCAAACGATCAGTATCTCATTCTAACTTACCGAATGAATGAATATATCATTAATGGACACAATGAAAAATATATCAAGGGATTGTTTGAAAAACCTATTCATCGAATCCATTAATGTTGTCAAAGCATTAGTCAAAGTAAACAAAATCACCAAAAAATCATACTGACCACACCTGGTTGTAAAAGCTATTTTAAGAATATCATCTTTTTTCACCCTGAATCGATGATAACCCGACCTAAGGTCAACTCGACAAATAAATTTCTCCTCATAAATGGTCAAACAAATTGTTTATTCTTGGTAGAGGATAATTATTATTAATGGTCACCTTGTTCAATTGCCGATAGTTAATACAAATATAAAGTGAACCATATTACATCTTAAGAAAAAAAACTCAATCACCCCATGGAGAGATAATCTGTAGGAGGAAACCCTTATAAAAAATCCTTCAATTGTTTCTTTAAATCCATAAGTTCAAACGGAGCCATATTGTAAGGAGGAACAGACATAGGCTGCAAATCTCGGAGAAGGTCAATACCAAAGTGTATTTCCCTATTTAGATGACTACCGATTAGATCATGTGAGAACACTTTTGGAAAGTCATTAAATATAGTGACCGACTGAAGAGTAGGAGTTTCAGAAACAATATCCCTCAACCTAACTAAATGGTTCATGCAACCCTTAATAATCCCCTTACTATCTTTGAGACAAGAGCTAATTCTTACGCATACAATTTCCTCCTATTCCACTCTAAGATAAGCTCATTCAGAAATTTAAACTTGACTATACGGGTTTTACAATCAATAGAAGCATAACAAGAATCTAGACAATCCATACTAAGGATGACATAAAAATCTTGAATATATAGATCTACTAAATCAACATGAGTAACTCTATGTGCCAAGGTAACGGGACACTTTATTCAAAACATTTTAGCCACAATAGAATCAACAACAAGATTAGAGAAAGAAAAAACATCTAAAAACACATTACAAGGCATATCAAATATCATAGGCACGTATGGCGCCATAAAGACAAAGTAGAACCAGCAATAAGTAAAGAATAAACATAAAGTTTAATGAATTTCAACATAGTGGTAACCAAATCAAAAGATCTTGTTTAACTTGGGTCTGAAGTGCATAAAACCTATTTTGTGTGCAAGTATTAGTACCTGAACAACTTGGACCGGATGAAGGATAGGGTAGAGCCGTACGACGACTATCTCCCTCATTCTTAGAAGTTTAAGGATTATTTCTTATCTTTTGATTAATCGTACCATAACCAAAACAAGCATCGTACCTCTATATATTTGACCTCATGCTTTCTTCAACACATAAAATAACTAGAAAATGAAAGCCCACTAATATTTTCTCCTTGGAGATTAAGGTTAGACACCCTCTATTCGTTTAACTTAGTAGCATTAGAGGAACTTGGAACACCTTAAAAATCCAAGACTCATTGTAAAGCCTAACATAGGTGTCATAAAGTCTAAACTCTGTTTGTAAGTCCTCTTTAATGAATATGGGTCTTTTAGGAGGTTTAAGAACCAAAATTTCCGGAAAGTTGGTTCAAAGGGATGTTAGTGTACCTTAACTTTTTGACTAAATTTTAGGAGTCCGAAATGTACAAAAACAGGTGGAAAGGTAGCTAATGGGTGTTCGAGTTGTTCCATGGTTGAAACGTGCAGGTATGACTCCCCAAGAACAAATAAAGGGCCCTTGAGGAGGGACCCCTGCAGTTTGATGCAGCACTGCCTGGCAGTGTGCATTGACGGGACAGACAACGACCCGTGTGTAGATCGACGGGGAATCGATGCCACCGTCGTTCCACACTTAGACTGGTGGAGAAGGTCCCTTCACCTGCACATTCCCTAGAATGATCAATAGAATGCAGAAGTGAAGGCTACAGTCTGTTAGTGGATCAATGGGGTGTCGATGCCACCGTCATCCCACACTTAGAAAATTGGAGAAAATCCTCCCTGCACCAGTCTCTGACCGACTTACGGATGTGTAGCACGGACCGTCGGTGGACCAACAGATAGTTGATCGAGTTCTCGTCTATGGGGTCTGCGAATTCCTTCACATTTTAAATTAAGTTCATTTAATTAATTAAGTGGTTTAGGGGTAAGTTGGGTATTAAAGAGAGACTATTAAGTTGATTAAGTCCTACTATAAATACTCTCAACCCTCATTAATCAAAACACACTCTCAAATAAACCCTCTTGCTTCTCTCTTCTTTCTCTCTCTACTTGGAAGACTCCATAGAAGCTTAGCATGGAAGGTGAATTGAGGGCTGGAAAAGGGTGGATTCTTCATTAAATTGTTGAGAAACATTAAGGTATTGGTTCTATTCACCTTTTATAACGTTTCCTCAGAGGGTTCCTTCAAAATAGATTTCAAAAAGTTGAGTTTTCTTATGGGTTTCATTGAATTACGAAATTGAAGTTATGGATTGTGTTTTTAATCAATTCTTAGGGTTATAATGAGTATATTAACATTTAATTCAACTTGTTTATGGTAATTGTTAGTGGTTTGGTAGAAATTGAAGAGTATGATTCTCTATCTCTAACCCTAGGTAGTGATCTTGACCTTTATTGTATTGTGATCATTCAATTTAGTTGTTGTTGATTTGATTACTACCCTATGGTGCTATAATGATTAAATTAAATAAATTATAGGCCTATCATGCTAGTTCTTGAGATGTGATTTAGGTTATGAATTAAAATGTGAAATTAGCCTATGTACCTTGTCTCAATTTGTGATCTAAAGATGAATTGTGTTATAGAGATGCAATTGGCCTTGTTATCTTATTGGTTATCATTGTGTGATGATGTTACTCCCCAAGTTGGGTTGAGTTAGGGATTGATGGTAAAACCTTGATGATAGACTATGAGAAAAATTTTTGGTAAGTCTTAGAAGCTCTATCTTTACTTGCAATTGTGATTAATTGTTGTTAATCTATGATATCACATTGGAGTATGCCTTACTAGGATTCTAGGGTGGTATGATGTTGAATTGAAATTTCTTGACTATGTTGTGAGGTTGATTAAGGTATATGTGATATAAGGATGGTGAAAACTATCAATATGCCTTAATATGTTATGAAATGCTAAAGTGTTAACCTCGCTTATATGAATTGTGATGAAAGGATTTATACTCATACAATTCTTATTGAGATATTGATGATGATGATTATACAAGGGGTAGACCCTATGATTTAAACTATGTTATGATTGTTAATAAACACTCAAATGATTTCATAAAGGGACATAGCTTAGCACCGAGTTATCTTGTAGGTGAGGGAGTGACACTTCCCCAAGTAGGGAAGGTAGGGTTCACTACGGTCTTCACGGGGTGGATAGCCTCATGACCCAATATAGGGTGTAGAGTTGATATTTCCATGGTCACCCAAGCTCCATAAACTATGTTGCCACCATAGTATACTAGCTAGTGGATCTACCTAGAAAGCTATGTTTATATGAGGTTTTACCTTGGCCGGTAGACCACCTTGCATCGGTGTAAGGTCTTATGACACCGGATTCCACATTTAGCTCATGTGGTCTATGTCGGTTAAAGCGAGTGTTCCCTAAACTAAAATGAAAGAACGTTGTATAGACAAACTAAAGTGACTTGAGGGGTTTATCTTATCCTAGGTAGGGGTATAGGACTCTACCTATTCCTTTCACTAGTTTACTTGATGGGAGCTTTGGGAAGTTAATATTATGTATATGGATGGTGTTAAATGTAAATATTTTTATATGATGAGTATGAATACTAATTATAGTTTTTGCCTAGTGACTTGATTAAGTAGGGTTATGGCGCTTTACTTGGTCATTGCTCTTGTTGACTCTATGGGAATTTATTATTTATTACCTTACTTTGCTATTTATGTGATTACTCTTATTCATGCTTGTGATGATATTACTTGGTGATAGAGTATACGATATTATGGGTTCAAGCGTGTTGATATATATTTGACTTCCTTAACTATTCGTTGTGCATAAGTTCTTAAAGGAGTAAAATTGCATTATTTAACTAAAAGTTTCCTTTTTGCATAATTTGCTCGTATGTGTGCATAAGATCTCATACATAGTACATGTGGAATACTAACCCCATTTTCTTCCCATTTCCTTAAACATTTTAGGTCCCAGTCGTTGAAGAATTTTGGGAGGCTTCATTGTTGAAGGCTTGGATTCTTCCTTTCATCCAAGTGGGGTAGGTCCTCAACTTTCGAGGGCAATGCCATCTTCTAGCTTTGGATATCTTTATGAGCTTATTGACTCCATCATTCCTTTCCTTGTTATTTGAATATTATAGTTTTGTACGACCTATATATGGTCTTGTTGAATTGATGTAAGGGATATGCCCATATTATGAGATTCGTTTAGATGGTATGAGATGAGACAATCATTGAGACTATTTATATATTCATATATATGTATGTGCAATAAAAGTAGAAGGTAATGTAACCTTCCTATATGAAGTGTCTATGTCTACTCGATATGTATATATATTATGTGTATGTAGAGGTCTATGTAAACCTCCAAGTAGTGATAATGAAAGTTTTTAATTTTTTTGCATTTTTCAACCTATGAATGTAATGACATTAAACTAAGAGGCTAGTTTTAGTCCTTCAAAAAGGACGACGACGCCGGTTACGTCTAGGGGGTAAACATGGATGTGACAGAACTGTTCCAGGAAAACCTTTTTCTTTACCTAGGAGAGCCATGTCCATTGGACCTAGCTTAAGAGAAAGAACCCTCGCGGGTTCTCGGCTTCTTTGTCTCCCTAGACCTTCCCTTAAGTTTCATATGTTAAATATTTTAGGCATGAAACATGAGACGAGAAATATCCATGTTATTAAATCATAGTCGTACGATAACTTTCACTAGAAATTCAGACAGAATCGAAACGAACATGCTCATCCTTGGCCTACAGTTTGGAAACTATAGAAGGAGCGTAATTTGTAAATTGAGTGGACCTCAAAGCGTATTCTTTCACACTCATATTCCCTTTTCTAAGATTAATAAACTCAATCATTTTTGCCTCCCTCATCTCAAAAGGAAAGAACCTATCAAAAAAATTTGAATGAAACGTTTCCCACTATAGGGGACCTATATCAAATGGTCTTGCTTCTTTCCATTGGTTAAACCAAATTTGAGCAATATCCATTGGTCGATAAGCAGCCAATTTTCCCCTTTCTACTGGACTCACTCCCATAATAGTCAACAATTTATAAACCTCATTGATGAAGTCTTGACGATCTTCTTTAGAACCATAAAATTCAAAAGGATTCATCCTAATGAAGTACCTCACTCTAATGTCGTCGTACTCACATTAGGTTTCATGGGGAATACAACTTCCCTATTGGCTTGGGCATTCAAGGCTTAAGGTAACACTTGGAAAGCAGTCCTAAACATTACATAAGGCACTTGCTCCGGAAAAATGATTAACCAGATCTTGAGGAGGAGCTTCTTGAAAAATCTATTCTCCCTCATCTCTTGAAACAAAAACTCTTTGAGTAGTCGTATCCTATGGAGTGCAGGGTAAGGATTATGAGAAAGACATGATAGAGTAAAACATTATCGCACGACTTAGAGTGAACAAAGAAGTGAAGTTTCCTAAACATCATGTATCCTCTTATTCATGAATGTGGCTTGCTTCATACAGATGAACAAGACTATACTAAACTGCGTTTTGAGACATCCTATAACCTTTCTAAACCTTGTGATATGATTACAGAGTTTGTCACAAACATGGGGCACCCTTTAGACGTAACATAGCATAAAAGGCCCCGAGAGGCCTCATATGTGACAATTTTCATTCATAGTCAAGAGAATAGAAATTCGATATGATTCAAAGATATATTTCAATGATATCAATATTTTATAAAATGAATCTAAAGTATCATGCCTTTTTCTCAAACACCATCGGATACAATAGAATTTCGTGATACAACCCATACAACAATGTTCAATACTAAAACGAAAAGAACATAAGAGGAATGGTGGTCAAAGATAATGATACGATTACTCACCAAATTTCAAAATATCCTCTACTATAGATCATATCCACAGGTTTGAGATTCGGGAATGCCAAACCCTACATTTACATAAGAAATGTAGGCAAGAGGACGTTAGTATAAGAATGTACTATATATTATAACTTGCATAAACTTCAACATAAACTTAAGAGCTTGACAACACAAGTCATAAGTATAATCATTGCACATAATAGATCATATGAACATATAAGAAGTACTTCATGAAGTAACCTCAAAGCATACTTACACTACACATGGGTATCCACTACTAGTATTGCTTATCATAGAGGGAAACTGAATAAATCATCCAAGATCATGATCTATCATACATATATAAATTATCTTTTATGAACATGGGGAATCAGATCTTGCCTTCATATAAAGGCTCATCAGTAGTCTCCTCTTTCCCTACATAAAAGATCATGGGTACTCACCTCAATTTCAAACATGAATAAGGATAATGGGTACTCTCCTCAATGTCGTTCTATAAGGGATCATAGGTAATCTCCTACATGTCGAACTTCATTAAAGAAACGTTGCTAGTCAACTCTTTATCAGCTTTAAGGAATAAGGGTAGTCATATCTTATCCTATTTTATGGAATACGAGGAATAATCTCATGTACTTCTATTTTAGAGGGCATGGGTAATCACCTATAGCCTCATCATTTTCTTATTCTCTTAGCTTTGATTCTTTTTAAATGAGCAACTTTTAACCAAGGATCAATCCGTGTGAGGAAGTCTTTCCCATTAGTACATAAGTAATTCAAGTTGGAACTACCCCTTCCACCAAGAATTACAACAATAATCGACAATTCATAACATATACTTCACACTCAAATCAATATATATCATAACCACCATGTATAATTCACTCTCAAACCAAAACATAATGTACCTCATTTATCCTATAAGAATACATCTAAATCCATAACTTCCTCCCTAATGGATAAAAACCCATTTACATCAATTTCACTTTTAAAGCATGGGTTAAGCATGGTACATGTAAATTCATCTTACAAATATGCAATACACTCAAATCATGAATAAAAACTCATAACCCAATCAATTTTATCAACATTAATCAATACCCACAACTTAGGAGAAAACCCTAAGTAAAATTGGGAAATTTCTACTTTTTAATTGTGGAATCTTACGGGCCTCATGGATGCAAGGAATCCATGGAGGAATAAAGTTATCACACGTTTTTTTTATCAAAGCCCACATGAAATTGGAGAATGGAGACCTGACCTTGAACAGTAGCTTCTACCCTTCTTCTTCAACTTATATAGAGAGAAATATTTGGAGAGAAAGAACTTTGGTCTTCTGTTGGATTTTTTGGGGGATGAATTGAATGAACTAATTTAGGGGTCTTAAAAATTCCTGTTGGTCCATTGTTTGGGGTCAGAAACCATGAATTTGAGGTCTAGGACCATGAACCGCGTTCTACCCGACGGTCCATTGGTTAGGTCGTTGTTGCCGCTCACTTGACCAACTTTGGACCTTACATGGTGCCTAGTCCATGGACCAAAGTACGATTTGCGGTTGGCACGTGAAAGTTCTTAAATTTTTTATGTTTCCCTTTCTCGAATCTTCAATGTTACAACCCTAAATGTTTAGGAATGAATGGAAACATAACTAATCAGTTTGGACGCCGGTTTGGGTGAAAAAATGCTTGGTAACATTTCTTTAAAACATATGCTATGTCTTAACTAGAGAAGCTGAAGTCAAATGGGTATAGCATGTTCATCGGAACTCCTAATTTAGTAAACAGTATTGGAAAGAGTACTAAAATACCTTCAATTTGATACCTCAGTGGACACTTAACTCCTTATGTTCTAAAAGTTGTGGTCTTTTGAAGATGACCTAAATTTGAAAACAAACTATAGTTCAAGGTGTTACATGTCAAATGGTTCTTCATTTTTATCCAAATAAAAATCATGTAGAGCAATAAAACCATAGTATCAAATGCCTCATTAGTGTAATACAAATGAAATAATTTTTATTGAAGAATATATTCTAACTTATTCATTAGGAATGTACTATCAATCATTTAATAGAGGATAAATTTGATAAGTTTTATTATCATTTTATAATTTTCTTCACAGTATAATTGAATCAAAAGATAATGATACAATCAATAAATAAATAATATATAACTATTCTGAAAAACATACTAACAAATACTTTAACAAAGCGTGACACATTTCCGAATATATACTCAAACTAAATACTAAAAGTTGAAAGATATTAAGTAAAAAACTTTTTATCATAGTAATTAAAAATTCAGTCTCTTTGTAATTAAAAGAAAATCACACATAACGTGTGAAAAAAAAAAGTAACATGTGACTTTTATGGTGGAGCTACAGGAGATATATTGAATTCATCAGTGTTAACATACAATGTAGGAGAGGATGTATCTTTGTTGATTTTTAAAAAGAGTTATTAGATTGAAAAGTTTTCAAAAACAAAGGTGATATTTTAAAGCGACTCATTATTGATTGAATCCATAATCGTACTTAAACATTCATTGTATTTGATATGAGTCGATTTTTTCTTAACAGATTCATTAAGATGCTACAAATATGAGATGATTTTAATTTTTTTATCACATTTATATCTTTTATGTATCTTTTTAATCAGATATAGTCAAGATATCTTTTTAATCATATATAGTCAAGATTAAGAACATACTATTTTATAATATGTAAGTGTTGGGTCGTGGGTCGCCAATGTGGATCGACCCCAACCGATTGTTTTAATGTCTTATCGAATAAATTTATTAAGTAATTAGTTTGGTAAATCTTTTTAAAGGATAAGTTGTTCTGCCCCTCCTTAAAAGACTCCTACTGGGAGTATTTTTACAGAAACATGAAACGTGAAAAACACAGAGGAACGTGTGTCAAATAGAAAAACCAAAAACCAAGAGGTCAGTCAAGAAACAAAGAATTGAGTTTCTCACATAAATTCATCAACACACAAAGTAGACTTCTAGTTTGTTAGCATAGATCTTTGTTTCCTAGTGATTCAAAGACGGAGATTAACACCAGCCTTTCAAAGAAAAAGATCGACGACTTTCACTACAAATTACAACATACACATCTCGCTGTTGCATTACCTTAATATTCCTCCAATGGAATCAGATCCATTGTTATTAATCTCATTATGTGTTTCATTCTTGTATATTCATTTAGGATTACTTGTCCTACTAAAAAAAAATAATTCTGCACTTTTTAAGGAAAAAATTGTTTTTGTTTTATATCGATCTGAAAATTGCATGTATGTTTTTTGGTCAAAAGTTACTTTATATAATCTTCTCGTACATAGATTTTTGAAAACATATAATGGAATAACAAAATTAAAACGAGTAAGATACAAATTATTAAAAATGATCTGTTTTTGACTATTTTTCCAAAAAAAAAATGCATCTATCTAGAGCAATCTGGAAATTTCTTGTGCAGTTTGTGAGTGGAAACTTACTACTCTATGATATGCTCGTTTTAAGATTTCCAAAAATATATCATAATAGAGAAATAGACTTAAAACGAATAAGATATGAATTTTTAAGTCACCCAGAAAAAAAATGTCTTTTAAGGAAATTTTTTTATTGAGATTAGAGTCCTATTTAGGATATTTTTATGTGTGTCCTCTTTAGGATCCTATTGGTCTTGTGTATTCGCTTAGTCCTTATGTTCCTTAGACAATTGCTTGTCTTTTATGAGAAATTTGTTACATATTGTCACATTAAATGGTATTAACCATATTTTGTTTCGTTCCCGTTTGAAGTTATGGCTGAACAAGAACATTCTAAAATTACTCCAAGTAGGAGTTCTCAAAGTCGAGCAAACGGATGAGGTAGAAGGTCAACTCGTCGTAAGACATGGGTCCGAGGGCGAGTAGTTGTCCGGATTGGTGTCCCAAAAGAGACACAAGGTATGTTAAGAAATGTAAGGACCATTTGAAGGAAAATACAAAAAGATCTAAGAGAGTTTAATTCTTTGAAGATGAATCTCCTTGATTGATTAATAGACTTCCTTCAGATCTTTGTCATGAAATTTAAAAAGCTTAATGAAAGTGACTCTGAAATAACAAAGATGGAAGGATACGATGTTTTGCATCATTCCTTCGATAAATGAACTAAATGAAGTTAGAATCGAAATTCGGGATAATGAAGAATTATGTAATTACTATGTAAAAATAGAATTTAAGTGGATAAAAAATTTCACCTATGCTGTATCCACATACTCCCTTTTTTATCAGAATATTTTTTTTTAATTTTTATCAAACTTTTTAGTGAACATCTTTAATTGTACTTTAATATGACTATTTGAGTTTTATTCTATTTTATTTTTGGATAAGTGAATAATTATTATATCGCACAATATCATATGGTGTTTAATAATTAGACATGCAAATCTGTGTGATTATAGTCTAAAATAAATTAGTATGCACATTAAGCAGTTAATTTCAAATTTTGATCAAATATTTAATGCGTAGATGATGATGGATGCTTACATGTCTTTTCGATTTTAGATTTAAATATGAAACCTTTATGAGAATTGATTTTCTTGAGTGTGTACGTCACATGCATATTTATTAAATTCTTGCCTAATTATATGTCAATAACAGACATGACATAAAAAAGTATCATTAGTGACTCAAACAAAGGTGAAAAACTTAATGGAGATAATTACGACATCTGGAGTCGTAAAATATAGTATGCAATGGAGAGAAAAATGCTCTGGAATGTACAAACCATGTTTTGAATAAACCAAAATAGGGTAATATTGGACAATATCTAAGGGTGATGTAAAACATGGTAGGTCAAGTGTTGGTCATGTTTTTCAAGATGAGCAACAAGTTCAGACAGTAATTCGGTCTCTTCCCAATAAGTGAGAGCATTTTAAGTAAATAGATCCATAATGATAGATCAAAACTTTTTTGTGAAGTTGCACGGTATGTTGAACTTGATGATGAGCGCCTTGGTGCTGCTAAAGCTGATTCTAATGCATTTGTGGTAGAGTAAAGTGGTACAAATATCTTCAGGCTTCAAGCATAAGAAAATTTAAAAAAGGAATAGGAATGACAAAGAGACTGAAGAAGGACCATGAAAGGAAAAAAAACCAAATTCAAAGAAAGGCAAATGTTTTTCTAAGATGATATACAAGAGAAAAATGAAGTGCTACAAGTGCCAAATGTTGGGGCATTTCACTCGTCAATGCAATGAGCCAAAAAGGTAGCATTTATAAACGCATCTGAAAGTGCAATATATGGTATTGAGCACTTCTTTACAATTTGAATATCATCCTATGTGGATTGTACACTAAGGATCCACTAACCACGCGAGTTGAGGTCGTGAAGCGTTTGTGGAGTTTCATCTAAATCACGGTATCTAGGAAATAATGTGAACGTAAAAGTAAAAGGGATAGACACTTGCAAACTAGACTTGCAAAAGTAGGGCATTAACGGTCTTTCACAAAAATTGAAATGCCAACTTATTAAAATCGTCTTGCTGGAAACATTACACGTAAAATATTTGGGAGGCTAACAGAGCTCAATTCCCACTTCAATTAATTCATTTTGACATTTATGTTCCAATGAATGTAAAGGCAAGGTCTGGTGCTGCATACTTCATTACATTTATTGATGATTTCACGCGCCTTGGTTATGTCTATTGGATTTCTCATAAATCTGAAGCACTTGAGTGCTTTAAAAGATATATTAATGAAGTTGAAAATCAATTAGATAAAATCATAAAATATTTAAGACTTTATTGAGGAAGTGAATATTTATCAAAAAAATTTGAAAAATTATGTACTAAAAAGTGTATTATAAGAAAAATAACTACTCCTTATACACCTCAACAAAAAGGGTATTAAAGATTGTTTTAGTGAGTTTGATAAAATAAGTGCAAAAGGAAAGAAATGTACATTTATAAGGTACTTGGAATGCTCCAAAGGGTATGTGTTAATCGTTGAATTGGATGATAGAGGTATTAATAAAACTATATCACGAGATCTCAGGTTTTTGGAAAATGACTTTCCCAAAAAAGTTGAAATAAATGAAGTAGAATCTATGTACGAAATGTTGAATCTAATGATTAGATGATGTTGTCGAACATACTTGATATTAATGGATCAAGAAATCATTCCTAGTCCAAGTGGGAGTTATGAATCCCGAAATCCTATCGAGAAATCTGAACTTCAGATTTGTAAGAGTACAAGAAAAGGTGTAGCTAACAGATCTTATGAAACTGGGGATTATGTTCTCTTGGTACCTCCTAAAGAATTGGATGAACCTAATTTTGTAAAAGAGGCCTTATCGAGCCTTAAAGAGATGAATGGTTAAAAGTGATGAAAGAAGAATTCGAGTCCATGAAAACCAACAGTCTGTGATCTAGTTGACTTTTCCTAAGGAACGTAAAGATATAAGAAATAAATGGATTTTTAAAGTTAAACGTAAATCGGATGGGTTAATAGAAAGACGCAAAAGGTTTTACTCAAGAAGTTGAAATAGACTACGAGGATTTTTATGACCAGGTGTGAATTTTAAATCTATACGACTACTTTTAGCTGTTGTTGCACGTTTAGATCTAAAATTACCCAAAATGGATTTTAAGAATGTGTTTCGCAATGGAGAATTAAATGATGAAATCTACATAGAACAACAAGTAGGTTCCCTTGTTAAAGGTCAAGAAAAGAAAGTATGAAAGTTTAAAAGATCAATTTATGACCTAAAGCAATCTTCAAGGCAGTATCTAAGATTTCATAAGGAGGTGATGTCATTTGATTTCACCATGATCGATGAAGACCATTGTATCTATGTGATAAAGTCCAAAGGAAATTTTGTCATTCTTTCTCTTTACATGAATGATATTTTATTGGCTTAAAATAATTTGATGTAAAAATGTTGAGTCATGGCTATCAAAATTATTTGATTTAAAAGATTTACGCGAAGTAGACTAAATATTGGGTGTTAAGATCCAAAGTAATTGGTCCAAAACTTTTTTGAGTTTATCTCATGAAACTTATATAAATAAAATATTGAACATTTCCGAATGTATATTTACAAAATAATGGATACTCCTGTAACAAGGAGTGGAACTTTAAGCCTTGAAATGTGTCCAATGACTGGAAAAGAAAAGAAAGACATGTCTCGAGTTCCTTCTTCTAGTGTTGTCGGGAGTTTAATGTATGATATGATATGTAATTTCCCAGACATTTGTTATGTCGTGAGTCTAGTTAGCAAGTATCAATCAAATCTTATAAAAGATCACGGGAAAGTTGTAAAGAGAATATTCTGATATCTGAAGAGAACTGCAGATCATACACTGTGTTATAGTGGATCTGATTTATTCATAAAAAGTTATACAAATGTTGATTGGGCTGGTGACCCGGATAATAGAAAATCAACATGTTGTTTTTCTTTCTTACAAAATGGTGGTACTATTTAATGGAAATATAAGAAGCAAACTTGGATATCTCTTTCAACCATGGAATATGAATTTGTGGCATGTGTATTTGTATTAAAAAAGTTGTTTGGTCAACGAGATTCTTTGAGCATTTGAATATTGAAAAGAATTCTATGGGTCCAATGAATCTATATTAAAATAGTCAAGCGACTATCGCGTACATAAAGTAACCTAAGTATCACTGAAGAACCGAACTCAATGACATCAAGTATAACTTTGTGAGAGACATCGTGGAAAGTGGAGAAATAAATTTACAATACATTCATACACGTGAAATGATAGTTGATCCCTTTTAAGAAGGCCATATCTAGGGACTTGTTTTAAAAAGATGTTAAGACTCCACGTTTACGTAGAGTACGATGGTATTTCAGTATTGTAAATGTAACAACCCTAAAAATGGATATACTATGTGATACTTAATGTGTCTAGAATGCCTATGATTAGACCAGGGTTCACACGGATTGATGTGCGTAGAACCAGACTTCGGAACCCTTGCTACATCCAATACAACTAAGTTGGGGAGTTAGTTGATCTAGGAAAGGTTTGGTCCAACCATGTAGGGATCTCGAATATGAAGATTTACTCGAAGGAGTCTTTACCGGACATAAAAAGTGGAAATCATAGGTTTGGAGGGTCTAGGGGTAAAATGGTCTTTTTCCAGGCTAAGGTTAATATCGTAATTACCCTAAATATATAATTAATTATTTAATTAATAAGGTGGAGGGGCAATTTGGGGAGAGATATCTGAAATTGAGCTCTTGAAGTGAAGTCTTGCTTCACCCGGGTTCGAACCTAGGTGGAAGCAATGAATTAATGTGATTTTTATTTAAGCTATTGAATTAATATAATTAATTAATTATTATTATTCATTAACTGATTTAAAATGAAATAAAAATCAGATTTTTAATAATTAAGAGAACCTTATTTGACTAAGTCCTAAACTAGACTCCTAAGCCTAATATAACTCGCACTCTCTCATGTCTATCTCTCAACTCTCACGCTCAATCTCTTCCATTCTTTCACACGATATTTCTCTTCCAATTTAAGATACAAAAGCTGAAAAATAAAACAAGTTATTCACACTTTAAGAACTCACACGAAATCACAAGAAAACAAACGTTAATCGCACACTAGGCTAAGGGAGGTTGTCATTCGAGTGGAATTAATATTGAGGAAGCATAGACATGGTCTTGAGTAGAGTTTTTGGCCAGAAAATTCAAGGTTTGAACGTCAAAATAAGGTATGGTTTTTCTTATCTCTTGGTCCCTTTCCCAAAAGACCCCTTAAGGTTCATATTAGTCATTCGAAAACTAGGATTGTTTTCCCTTTTGCATGCCCCTGTCACTAGCTCCCAATGAATTGTAGGTTGGGTATAATTTCAGGTAGATTTAGGTGTATGTGATGTTTTCGTCATGACTATGATTACGTTGTGTACTTGAAATCGTATGAAATGCAACCATGTACTCGAAAGATTGTGCAGGTGTGTGTATGTGCAAAAATGTAATTGTGAAGGTTACTGTGAACGAGGTCAAGGTAAGGCTTCAAGTTTAATATTGTTCTGGTTGTAATATACATACATAAACCTTTTTAACTCGTGATGTTCATAAAAATTGAAGTGGGGCTGATTTGAGCGTCAATAATTTAGCTTAACGAATCCATTAAATACACCCCAAAAGTGTGAAATGATCCATGAATCTTCCCAAGTTTTCAAGTGGAAATAATGATGAAAATAATTTAAGAAAATGATTAAGTGTATAGCCAAAAATATAAGTTTAGTTTAGGCGAAAATATAGAAGGGAAATCTGGAAAATTAAATTAATTTAAAGGGGTGAGGCCACCAGGATTCGAACCTGTGACCTCACCCGTGTGGAACCTTAATCTCTCAAGAAAGAAAAAAATGGGCCTGGGGGTTCGAAATTGGGTGTACAGGAGATTGAGAAGAATGAAAAACTTTAAAAAAATAAAATGGGAGGCGTGGGAATTGAACCCACGACCTCAAGGCTGGAAAGGAAAAAGGGCGAAATAAATTAGAAATTAAAGTGAGGTTGTGGGGGCTAGATCCCACAACCTCACTGCCAAACGCCTAGCTAATCCTATTTTATTTAAAAATAAAATAAGAAGGCTGTGGGGGTTCGAACCCACAATCTCACAGCCCTAGCGAAATTAAAAATAAAATAAGGAGGTTGTGGGGGTTCGAACCCACAACCTCCCAATTTCCAGCGAAATAATGAACAAAAAAAAGTGGTTGTGGGAGTTTGATCCCACAACATCTTGGTCTAGGCGAATTGGACAATACAAATTTTAAATGAAAAATAAAAAGGGGTTGTGGGGGTTCGATCCCACAACCCTTCGGCCAAATAAGAGGAAAACCCAAGGAAAAAAATAAAGATAGAATGTTGACGTTAGGGCTCGATCTAGGGTCCCAATGTCATGAAGACTAAAAATAAAGTCAAGGAAAAATGTAAGTATTGTCCAAAGGTTTCGAACTTGGGTTCCCTTGTCCAAATTTCTATAATAATACATAATTCATACGTGAATTAAATGTTCAAGAATAATGCCACCTACTTAGATCGAAATCGAGATCTTGGCATACATACAAGATCCATAAGTCTTGTACTACATAATCTTAGGAAGATACGAGCCAATTAACAAACTATGAACGAAGCCTCATGGCTTGTATGTATAGACACATAAGTCTAGAATACGATTAAAAATAAGTGAACCTAAGATGTATGCAATGAAATGATGAAAACCTAGAAGTGTTAAGTACGAGTGTAAGATACACTAAATGCCAAAGTGCATTGACATATTACGAAATGAACAATGAAATGATGAAATAAACAATGAAGTGGTTAAACCCTAGAAGGATTAAGTAAGAGTGTGAAACAGACTAAATGACCAAGTGCATTGGCATATGATGAAATGAACATTCACGTAAAAAGGGGTGAGTAATTATGAAGAGCAAATGTGTTAATGTTGATGAATGTGGTGACAACACTATATGAGGCTAATGTGAAAGATGAGATCAATCTCAAATGAGCCTAAGTAAATGTTACCAAACGTACTCACCTATGAGAGTGTAAAGTTAATGAAGAGATCAGTCTCTATGAACACTCTAATGAAAGTATTGAGATTAACACACTTAATGCTTATGATGAGATGAGAAATCATCTATTGAGCTACTAGAAGCCAACTTCCATGACGTATGAGTTTAATGTAATGGAACTTTATACTGAGCACCGATAGACTAGATATGACCAGTGATGCCTTCTTTGGGGAAGGGCAGAGGTTCACGTAACTCTCATGAGATGAGACTGTCTAGCATGCCGGGTATGGGTCTCATTATATTTCCTAGTCTTCGAACCTATACTTCCAATATAGGGATCTGGCGGGGTGTAATTCCCATGTACGCTAGCATGTTTTGGGTCACTTTGGCCGGTGATTCCACCTCTTTTAAATGTGGGGTTTCATGACACTGGATTTCATGATGCTCACATGATCTATGTCGGTTAAAGTTAAAGTTCCCAATGAATGAATGAGGCCATCCTCAAATGATGCACATAATTAAACGAATGATACCAAAGGTGTTAGGATAGGATAATGAAGAGGTGAGTTAGATTCAAGTAATGACACTAGGTAATTCTTGGTCATTGCACAACAAACCCAATGAATGTCTTATACTACATCATAGGTATAGAAGATGTTTACACTGGCCCATGAATGAAATGAAATGAAGTACGTATGAATTAATGAAGCAGACTCTGTATTTGCTAAATAAGACTCCCTACTTGAGATCCCATATGTTGAGCCCTCATTTTTGGGAAGTCTATATGTCAAGTCCATGATTCCAAGGTCTCACGGCATACGAATGAATGCTATTAAACGTTATGTGTTATATGAATTATGATATGTGCTATGTGAAATATGTTATGTGCTGTTTGCAAAATGATAAGTTTGATGATGCATGTTACTCTCATGGCATGACTTTCCTAATCCAAATTTGGAAAGTTCACTAACTTTTCTAATCTCAATTTGGCAAGTTCACTGATTTGACTTTCCATAATCATGTTGTTAGGAAAGAGCTATCCTTTCTCATGCGTCCTTGGTGTGTGCTTGCATATACCCATACTTAGTACAAGTGTGTACTAATTCCATACAACTCTAAATTTTTAGGTGCAGGCACAAGTGGACGCTAGAGCTTACATGTTGACGTTGCAGCTATCCGGACGTGGAGCTTTCATACGGACATGGTAGCCCCTCATGCTGTCGAGGATGTATACTGTTATTATCTAGCTTATATGTAGGCTTTATCTAGTGGAGCATGTTCGACTAGTGTTTCATTTCGTTTTTCATTTCAGAATTTGTATTGGTGCCGTTTTCGCAAGTACACATTTAATGCAGCTATGAAGTATTTCTTTCATTTGATGATCTTAATGTTAGATGGTTGATGGTGAACAATTATATATGTAATAGAATGTTAAGTGAGCATGCTAGGAAATAAAAAGTTTCAATTTTTCTGCTCAAATTTATCAAGATGAAGTAAGAATGACGTATGTAGGCTTGTCTACGACCTCTGATAGGTCAACGACGCCGGTCTCGTATGGGGACTAGACCTCAGTTATGACAAAGTTGGTATTAGAGTGCTAGGTTAAATTCTGAGGATAAAAAGTTCACATCAACCACATTGAGTAGTTTCTATGTCATGGTAATGAAGTGCACCACTATCCTGGATTAGAGACTACGTGATGCGTAGGAAAATTTCCCTTCTTCTGATTTTATCGTGCCTTTCCTAATGTTTGACTTTCCTGATGTTATGAGCGTGTCTAAAATCAATCCATGTTGGGAACAATCAGGTTCCACCCCAGGATCCAGCTGAAGAAGTGCATATGCTGGTTAAACCCAGCTGGGTTGACTGATGCGGAGGTGCGGGCATCTCTAGCGCAGATAGCACATTCCATCACTATGCAGGCCCAGGCCATGACTCCCCTGGTCAACCGACAAAATGTTGAGGGGGAGAACCCACCAGTGCGTAGCTTGGCTGACAGGCTGAGAGACTTCACGAGAATGAACCCTCCTATTTTCACAGGGTTTAAGACTTCAGAGGACCCCCAGGAATTGTGGATGAGGTGCATAAGATTTTAGTGGCTATGGGGGCCACTGATACTGAGAAAGCAGAGTTGGCTTCCTATCAGCTCAAGGATGTTGCACAGACTTGGTGCAAGATGTGGCAGGATAGCCGATCTTTGAGCAGAGTTACGGTCACTTGGGAGTTGTTTAAGATAGCCTTCCTGGGGAGATTCTTTCCTAGGGAGATGAGGGAGACGAAGGTTGAGGAGTTTATCAACGTTAAGTAGGGATCAATGACAGTCAGGGAGTATTCCCTGAAGTTTGTCCAAGTATACTATTTTCGTTAGTATCTAAGAACACGAATGAGATGAGTACTGAAGTTTGTTAAATTATCCAGGTATGCTACATCTCTTGTGTCTAACAACAGAGACGAGATGAGTACATTCTTGACAGGAATTGCTGACGATCTCGATGAGGAGTGTAGGGAAGCTATGCTGCATGACATCATGACCTTTCGAGGCTTATGGTCCATGTCCAGCAGGTGGAGGAAAGAGGAAAGAGGAAAAAACTAGGGCAGGGAACAGGTCAAGGCAAGCTGCGGAGAATTTTTCAAGGAAGAGTAGTACTAAAATCAGGGATAAGCCCAGTTCTAAGAATGGACTCTTCCACCAAGGGGAGTAAAGTTCATACAAGGGTCTCCATGATAGGAATTCGGAATCCGGAGTTAAGAGAAACAATGAAGTAGATACACCTCACGAGATACCACCTTGCAGGAAGTGTGGCAAACTACATGGAGGAGAGTGCAGGATGGGCACTAATGCTTGTTATATTTGTGGCAAACCGGGTCACATGGTGAAGGATTGTCCGATTTGGAGAAGTCAAGAATAAGGGAAGGAGAGAGTTCAGTCCAATGGTCAAAGTGAAGAGGCTCCAAGGAGGCAACAATTCTTCGCACTCAAATCTAGGGGTGTAGGGGAAGGCACTTCTGGTGAAGTCTCGGGTGAGTAGCCTTAATTAGTCCTTCATGTATTTGATTGTGTATGGTGTTTATGCACTAGTATGAGGTTAATATGTTTGAGTCATCATGTTGGCTGCTGATATGTATGACTTATATGTTTACTTATATTGTATACTTTGATGAGACCAGTTTAGGAAATAGTTCTTTAGTCTATTAATGTGAAGCTACTAGTAGGTTTCAAGGATGTGCACCATCATGTTAATATGTGAATCAGATATTCACCAATGGGGAGTATTGAATTACCTATGTATGCATACGTCCTATAGATGACTTACTTATTATTAGCAAAGAGTAGTGTCATTCGGGGACAAATGTTCCTAAGGGGGGGATAATGTAACAACCCTAAAAATTGATATTCTATGTGATATTTAATGTGTCAAGAATGCCTATGATTAGACCATGGTTCACACGGAATGATGCGCGTAGAACAAGACTTCGGAACCCTTGCTACATCCAATCCAACTAACTAGGGGAGTTACTTGAGCTAGGAAAGGTTGGGTCCAACCATGTAGGGCTCTCGAATACGAAGATTTACTTGAAGGAGTATTTACCGGACTTAAAAAGAGGAAATCTAAGGTTTGGAGGGTCTAGGGGTAAAATGGTCTTTTTCCAGGCTAAGGATAATATCGTAATTACCCTAAATGTATAATTAATTATTTAATTAATAAGGTTGAGGGGCAATTTGGGGAGAGATAGCCGAAATTGAGCTCTTGAAGTGAAGTCTTGCTTCACCCGGGTTCGAACCTAGGTTGAAGCAATGAATTAATGTGATTTTTATTGAAGATATTGAATTAATATAATTAATTAATGATTATTATTCATTAGCTTATTTAAAATAAAATAAAAATCATATTTTTAATAATCAAGAAAACCTTATTTGACTAAGTCCTAAACTAGACTCCTAAGCCTAATATAACTCCTACTCTCTCACGTCTATCTCTCAACTCTCACGCTCAATATCTCCCATTCTTTCACACGATATTTCTCTGCCAGAATAAGATACAAAGGCATAAAAATGAACCAAGTTCTTCACACTTGAACAACTCAGACGAAATCACAAGAAAAAAAATGTTAATCGCACACTAGGTTAAAGGATGTTGTCATTAGAGGGGACTTAATATTGAGGAGGCTTAGACGTGTTCTTGAGTGGAGTGTTTGAGAAGAAACTTCAACTTTGAACGTCAAAATAAGGTAAGGTTTTTCTTCTCGCTTGGTCCCTTTCCCAAGATACCCCTTAAGGTTCGTATAGGTTGGGTATGATTGCTGGTAGATTTAGGTTTATGTGATGTTTTCGTGATGACTATGATTACGTTCTTTACATCCAATCGTTTAAAATGCAACCATGTACTCAAAAGTTTGTGCAAGTGTGTGTATGTGCAAAAATGTCACTATGAAGGTTACTATTAATGAGGTCAAGTTAAGGCTTCAAGTTTAATATTGTTTTGGTTGTCATTTTACGTGCGTAAACCAATGTAAATCGTGATGTTCATAAAAATGGAAGTGGGGCTGATTTGAGCGCCAATAATCTAGCTAAACGAATCCATGAAATACACCCCAAAAAGTCTTAAATGATCTGTAACGACCTGTTTAGTCGTTTTAAGCAGCAGATTTTATTTCTGGAAAAACTGTCTGAGTCGACGGAACTCACGACGGACCGTCATGGGCACGACGGGCCGTCGAGGGAGTCTCGTTCCAAAACACTTAGAATTCTGAAATTTGGGTACTGAAATCGACTCTCTGAACTTCGTAACGGAATGGCAGGACGGACCGTCGTGGGCACGACGGACCGTCACAGACCCTTTAGTAGGAGTTGAGTCTCTGAACTCTGTGACGGAGCAGCAGGACGGACTGTCGCAGGCGCGACGGGCCGTCACAGGCTGCGTAATCCCAGACTGGGTCGGATTTCTGCTTAGTAATTTAAGGGGCGTTTTGGACTATTCCTGCTTTAATTATAAAGTTAGTGGGTTAATGTTAATAAGTCTAATTACTTGGGGGTTAAAAGAGGTAACCTTGAGTTAATTAGTGGGATATTATTGCCATCTTTATACTTAATTATATGCTAATTAGGGTAAAAGAAAGAGGGTTTGAATAAGAAAAATAAAAAGAACAAAGAGAGAGAGAGGATCGATTGATAGAGAGAGAGACGAACGAAGAGGGAAAAACAAAGCTTTGGGGAATTTGCTTGCTTGATCACGAATCTTCGGTGGAGGTAGGTTATGGTTTATGCTATTCGTAGTAAACTCTTAATAGCGAATGATATGTGTTGGGTAGTATTATAAAGTCTTCTATATGCTTAATTGTGTGCATGCTTGATGTGATTTTATATATATAAATGTGATGGAACTAGCATGATGAGGCTATTGAATCTTGAACCCTAATTTTACTTTGTTAATGATGATGCCTTGGTATAAAAGAAGGCTTGATGAACTAAAGTAATGAGTATATGGATCGGAGTGTCACGTTCCGACACCAGGATAGTATATGGATCGGGTGTCACGTTCCGGCACCAGGATAGTATAGGGATCAGAGTGTCACGTTCCGACACCAGGATAGTAGTAGTGGAGCGGAGTGTCAGGTACCGACACAAGAGGAATAAAGATCATGAATCTTGAAATATGCTAGTATACTCAATCTATTGAACATGTTTCCCAAAAGAGTATGGTGTGGAGGCTTGAGTCCTCATAGATATGTTTGGTGATGTTATAAATGATTTTTATACTTGTTTCTATCACCTGTTAAGAATATTAGTTGATTTTATGATGTTATCTGAGATATATTGCTTTCTATTTTGAGTTGGCCGATGATATCTACTCAGTACCCGTGTTTGTACTGACCCCTACTTGGATTTGTTTTCTTTGTTATTTGTGGAGTGCAGCAAACGTACCGTCGTCTTCAACTCAACCGCAACTCTAGCCAGTCTTCATTATACCGGATTTCAGGGTGAGCTAATGCTTCTAGCTTGGACTGGATCTTCTTCCTCATGTCTTGATGCCTTAAAGTTCCGGCATGGACTAGCTTTTGTTTATTTTAGCTCATTAGAATACTCTTAGTTTAGTAAATTGATTATAGATGTTCTTGTGGTGATGACTTCCAGATTTTGGAGAATAATAGATGTTGAATTTTAGAAGTTATTGAATTGGTTTTTATTAATGAGTTTAAGTCTTCCCCATTACTTTCTGTTGATAATTATATTGAAATGTTAAGGTTTAGATTGGTTGGTTCGCTCACATAGGAGGGTAAGTGTGGGTGCCAGTCGCGGCTCGGTTTTGGGTCGTGACATGATCCATGAATCTTCCCAAGTTTTCAAGTGGAAATATTGATGAAAATAAATTAAGAAAATGATTAAGTGTACAGCCGAAAATATAAGTTTAGTTTAGGCTAAAATATAGAGGAGAAATCTGGAAAATTAAATTAATTTAAAGGGGTAAGGCCACCAGGATTCGAACCTGTGACCTCACCCGTATGGAACCCTAATCTCGCAAGAGAGAAAGAAATGGGGCTGGGGGGATTCGAAATGGGGTGTACATGCGAGTAAGGAGAATGAAAAACTTTAAAAAAATAAAATGGGAGGCATGGGAATTGAACCCATGACCTCAAGGCATGAAAGGAAAAAGGGAAAAATAAATTAGAAAATAAAGTGAGGTTGTGGGGGCTCGATCCCACAACCTCACTGCCAAACGCCTAGCTGAGCCAGTATTATTTAAAAATAAAATAAGGAGGCTTTGGGGGTTCGAACTCACAACCTCACAGCCCTAGCGAAATTAAAAATAAAATAAGGAGGTTGTGGAGGTTCGAACCCACAACCTCCCAATTTCCAGCGAAATAATGTTTAAAATAAAAAGAGGTCGTGGGGGTTTGATACCACAACCAAGATTGGTCTAGGCGAATTGGATAATACAAATTTTAAATGAAAAATAAAAAGGGATTGTGGGGGTTCGATCCCACAACCCTTCGGCCAAATAAGAGTAAAACCCAAGGAAAAAAATAAAGATAGAATGTTTATGTTATGGCTCGATCTAGGGTCCCAATGTCATGAAGACTAAAAATAAAGTCAAGGAAAAATGTAAGTATTGTCCAAGGGGTTCGAACTTGGGTTCTCTTGTCAAAATTTCCATATTGATACATAAATCATACATGAATTAAATGTTCAAGAATAATGCCACCTACTTAGATCAAAATTGAGATATTGGCATATGTGTAAGATGCATAAGTCTTGTACTACATAATCTTAGGAAGATATGAATAACTTAACAAACTATGTATGAAGCCTCATGGCTTGTATGTATAGACTCATAAGTCTAGCATCCGATTAAAAATAAGTGAACATAAGATGTATGCAATGAAATGATGAAACCCTAGAAGGGTTAAGTAGGAGTGTAAGATACACTAAATGGCCAAGTGCATTGGCATATGACGAAATGAACTATGAAATGATGAAATGAACAATGAAGTGATGAAACCCTAGAAGGGTTAAGTAAGAATGTGAAACACACTAAATGGCCATGTGCATTGGCATATGATGAAATGAACATTCACGTAAAAAGGGGTGTGTATTTATGAAGAGCAAATGTGCTAATGTTAATGACTGTGGAGACAACATGATATGAGTCTAATGTAAAAGATGAGAGCAATCTCAAATGATCGTAAGTAAATGTTACCAAAACGTACTCACCTATGAGAGTGTAATGTTAATAAAGAGATCAGTCTCTATGAACACTCTAATAAAAGTATTGAGATTAACACACTTAATACTAATGATGAGATGAGAAATCATCTACTGAGCTATGACGTCCTCATACTATAAGTCAGCTTCTAAGACGTATGAGTTGAATGTAATGGAACTTTATACTGAGCACCGATAGACTAGATATGAGTGGTGATGCCTACTTTTGGGAAGGGCAGAGGTTCACGTAACTCTCATGAGATGAGATTGTCCTGCATGCAGGGTATGGGTTTCCTTATATCTCAAAGTCTTCGAACCTATACTGCCAATATAGGGATCTGACGGGGTTCAACTCCCATGTACACTAGCATGTTTTGGGTCACTTTGGCCGGTGATTCCACCTCTTTTCGGTGTGGGGTTTCATTACAATGGATTTCATGATGCTCAAATGATCTATGTCAGTAAAAGTTAAAGTTCCCAATGAATGAATGAGGCCAGCCTCAAATGAGGTGAATTAGATCAAGTAATTACATTAGGTCATTCTTGGTCATTGCACAACGAACCCGATGAATGTCTTAAACTACATCCTAGGTATAGCTGGTTTTTATACAGGCCCATGAATGAAATAAAATGAAGTACGTATGAATGAAATAAGCAGACTCTGTGTTTGCTAAAGCAGACTCCCTAATTGAGGTCCCATATGTTGAGCCCTCATTTTAGGGAAGTGTTAATGTCAAGTCCATGATTCCAAGGTCTCATGGCATACGAATGAATGATATGAAACGTTATGTGTTATATGAACTATGATATGTGCTATGTGAAATATGTTATGTGCTGTTTGCAAAATGATAAGTTTGATGATGCATGTTACTCTCATTGCATGACTTTGTTTCCAAATTTCGAAAGCTCACTGACTTTTCTAATCCAAATTTGGGAAGTTCACTAACTTTCCTAATCTCAATTTGGCAAGTCCACTGACTTGACTTTCTATAATCATGTTGTTAGGAAAGAGTTATCCTTTCTCATGCATGTCCTTTGTGTGTGCTTGCACGTACCCATACTTAGTACAAGTGTGTACTAATTCCATACAACTCTAAATTAATAGGTGCAAGCATAAGTGGATGCTAGAGCTTACAGGTTGACGTTGCAGCTATTCGGACATGGAGCTTTCATACGGACTTGGTAGGCCTTCATGCTTTCGAGGTTGTCTACTGTTATTATCTAGCTTAGATGTAGGCTTTAGCTAGTGGATCATGTTCCACTAGTGTTTGATTTTCCATTTCATTTCAGACTTAGTATGGGTGCCGTTTTAGAAAGTACACGTTTAATGCATCTATGAACTATTTCTTTCATTTGATGATCTTAATGTTAGATGGTTGATGGTGAACAATTATCTATGTAATAGAATGTTTAGTAAGCATGTTAGGAAACAAAAAGTTTCAAATTTTCCGCTAAAATCAATCTAGATGAAGTAAGAATGACGTATGTAGGCTTGTCTGCGACCTTTGAGAGATCAACAACGCCGGTCTCGTCAGGGGTCTAGACCCCTATTGTGAAAGTAAATTGACTTTATTGTTATGATATTCTCTTCTATATAAAACACTATTTAATTTATGTTTAAATTTAGTACACATGTGATAATGTGTAATGTATAAAATGCATCAAACAAGTTGCGAGATTGACTCTCTCACACGAGCAACTGCATGTTACGTAGGGAAATGTGAAGAGATGAGTTTCACCACCATTTTATGACTTGTTTTATGATCCAGACAAAAGTTTCTCCAAGAAATGAGCTTAAGGATCACTGAAGAGAGAAATTAGGTTTAAACATCTGGAGGTGTTTAGGCTAAGGTTTGTACGATGTTGATTAATCAGAAGAATGAGAGACACACCAATTTAAGTTGTAAAGATCGTAGCAAATGTTTAATACCACGTGTGTGTAGCAATCAATGGTTCAATGAAAAATATTCCATGCTTCTTCATTGTGTGAGACCCAGAAAAGTTAAAAATGACTTTTGAATGAAAAATCCTTTGACTTTTTACCGTTTCTTTAAGTTTAAATTGGTGTTGCTACTTTAGCATATTACTAATAGCCATGAGCAATTCGGCAATGCAATACATGTACATGAAAGTTGTTGATATGAAACAGATAGATTTGAGTTAAAAGGGAAGATGATTAAATGAACAATTTATCTTGTATACGTAAACCTACTATTACAGTCGAGTTTAATTGTGTGTATAAAGTTAAGAATGAACTCGAGTTCCCCTATTTAAGAGATTCAGAGATCGAATAAGTAACTACTGAAGTAGTGAATGACGTCTGGTGTATTGTGTGTAATAGTGTCCTTAAAATAATAGTGAATTCTTTCAATATGTGATGAGATTCTTATGTAGAGCTTGTAAAACCTTAAAGGTAAGTTATTCATGCTCACAGGTCGCACGAACTATTTGTCGTATAAATTGTGTGTCTGATTCATATCATGTTGACTTGGGTTTTGTACACCATGCGCGAAGTGGGAAATGTAAGTTTGGGTCGTTGGTCGCCTATGTGGACCGAGACTCGACTCGATCATTTTAGTGTCTTATCCAATTAATTAATTAGTTTGAATAAATCATTTTAAAAGATAAGGCAGAATAGTTACAAATGTAACTTTTCTGCCCCTCCTTAAAAGACTCCAAGTGAGAGTATTTTAAGAGAAATGTGAAACATGAAAAAGAGAGAGGAAAGTATGTGAAACAGAAAAACTAAAAACCAAACGTTCAGCCAAGAAACAAAGAACTTAGTTTCTCAGAAAATTAAACACACAAAGCAAAATTCTATTTTGTGAACACGGATCTATATTTCCTGGTGATTCAAAGATGGACTTGAGCTCTAACCTTTAAAATAAGCATATCGACGACTTCTGCTGTGAATTATAAGGTACACATGTCACTGTTGATTTACCTTAATATTCTTTTATAATAATATAAGTTTTTATCAATTATTATCGATACACATTCAACGCACGTGCCCGAGACTAGTCTAATGAAATTCACAAAAATGGATGCTAACTCGTTAATTTATTTTACTTTTTAAATGCAATAATAACATTGCATCATCGTATCACTTTTCTTTTTATTTATTGTTTGGGTTAAAATAATGCGAAAAAGATTAATTGCAATAGAAATATGACAAAATGATTTATTGAAGATTAATACCTAATTGCATATGAAGTGCCTGATTGGGTACAAAAGGACTTTGACAAACTAGTTTGAACATACTAAATTCAATTTACTAGATAATTTCATCACACACTAGCTGAGTACAAATGGACGTTGACAAACTAGTTGCATCAAAGTTATTCTCTAGTTATTAATACTTTTTATTTAGTGGCAACTCTCTTTAACCTGTGTAGTAATAGATAGGGCACTAAGAACAACTCAAATATCCACATATAAAAGCATGAAAATCAAAGTGATTGTGGAAGCCAAGGCATAATCATTAGGAGTAGAAAAACCAATTATAGAGATAAACAATAATGTACGATTAAGGACTTGTAACTTTTTACTTGAAATTCTAACTTAGTACTTTGTGATATCATATATGAAGGAAATAATCATCAAATGTGACTGAATAATCCAAATGAAGTTAGAGAGCTAATACATCTCTAGAAAAATCAACCATTCAAAGACTGAAACAAAAGGGTTAAGACCTTGTCTAATTACTTCGAAGATGATTAAAAAAAGGTCTTACATCAAAGTATAAAGAGATGAGTTTCCCTTTTCTTTGTATGAACTTGAATTTTATTTGTAGATCTTTTTAGTTTTCTCCTTTAATGATAATATACTTACATTTAAGGCCTATTGTATTCACCAATATTGTAATTTCCTTTACTTAAAGTTGCATTATTACTAGAATAATTTTTTCCTTTGAACTGGAAGTTAAATTGCATCTTCTACTAATATTATGAAAATCTCATTAATAGTATAAAAAAAGGTATTGCTTGTAGTAAAACAAATTTGATAGTAAGCCGATTTGGTTCTTTTTACCCCAATTGTTCATGTTTTCAATGTTAATAATTGCAGCTACTGATCATTTTTGAAGTGGAGCACGTATTGCAATACATAAATAAAATTTCACAACTTCGATTCATAAAAAAAAAAGGGGGCAGGCTTGACAATCCAACCCATTGATATATATATATATATATATA
>NC_028645.1:50307500-50314004 GCF_001406875.1 Solanum pennellii | reverse complement strand
TGTATATATATATATATATATTTATATATATATATATATATGGATTAAATATAAATGATGCATGCGTAAAGTTAATGTATTGAATAACCTCATTCACAATAGTAATTTTCAATTCCCATTCCATTATATTTCTCTTGTTTATTCATTTCACATGAATTTTAAACATCATTATCAATCATTAATTTTAAAGTTCATAATTAATCAGTTTTTATGTCAGAAAGAGAGTAAAATTTCACCTTATACTCTTATAATTCACTTCAAGTGAATAAGTGCTCAAAACATGAATAGAATCAAGAAAACTGAATAGTTGCTCGCTTATCTATCACTAGGGAGAAATTTAGGGTGAAGAAAAATGTTCAACGTCTTCTTGGTCCTCTCTGTAACTTTTGGAAGTGGGGGAGCTGAACCTTAATTCTAATCCACAATATTCTTATACGCTGGTGCTGAACCTAAATAACAAATCTTAATCATAACAAAAACAATAGTAAAACATATTAAATATAAATACTTATCGAACCTATTGTTAAATTTACGATGGATGAGTGTAGGAGAAAAAAAACATATTGACAAAGAAAGTAAGAAAAGACAACAAGCTTACATTACATTGGTTTATTTAAATAATGACTACAATACATAAACATAGATTCGTAACATCAAAATCTAAAGAAAATGAGTAAAATAAGCTAACCTTATCTCTAATAACATAAGCCTAAAATGTAGCAACTAACTAATCAAATTCTTCCCAACACTGCATCCTAATTTATCTTAACTTAATCGTATTTTAAAGTTGTATCCTAACACAACATAAGGCCAAACTAAACTTAAGATTTTGAGGCACCACTTGCAACACTCCTCCTTGACTCAAGAGTAGTAACCCCAAGTCTTCTTTTATGAAAGTCAAATCTTGATCTAGGTACGACCTTAGTTAAAATATGAGCACTCTGAAAAATTGATTTTTATTGTTGTAAGTCTGTGTCTACATTCTTTTGCATCTCTCTCAATAAATAAAGATTGAACGTGATGTTTTTATTTTTCAATGTGAAAAAGGATTATTTTCAGTTTAAATTACATCTTGATTATCAACAAAGATTTCAATGATCTTCCTTTGGTTGAAGTAAAATTATAGCAGCAACTTGCTAGTCCAAAGGGCTTTATTCGCAGCTGATGAAGCTCGAATGTACTATGTTTCATATGTATATTGCGCCACCAAGAGAACATTCATGAACCAATACAAAAACAATAACATGAGTTACTTATCATATCAACTAGGCTATGCACTTTAATATTACTATCCACCACTTATGTTTATCTTCAAATATTCTCTAATTTTTCTCCATCCACATTTTATGACCAAATTTGGCATACACAATTCTGAGGAGTTGAACATTATAAGGCTTGCCTTTTGTGTTCTGAATAATCAAATTGGAATGTTGTACCCATGTTGTAGTTTTATATGTTGGTATGTTCATCCAATTAAGTAATCTATGGAACATGCTTTGGGTGATGTGACAACATGCAAAAAGGCGATCTCTGAAATTCAAATCTCTTTAATAAAGTTTACACTTCTGGTCATTCTCTATGTCCCATGATGTTAATTTACCCATATTCATGTGTCTATTTTAAAATTGCAACAAAAGCCTGAATTTGGTTTCAAGTCTAGATGCATTTGCAAACATTATACCTTTTTAGCGAACTCTATCTCTCTCCATAAAAAGTTATCAGAGCTATGGATAGTACGAAACATAGTAAGGAATATACTAGTAGAATGTTGAGAAAAATAAGAAGATAATTAAATAAACTATATCTGAAATAAAAACAACTCAATATCACAAAAACTGATAGCATAAAATTAGATCAATTAATATATAATATATCTAAAATAGATTATAAAATATATTCAATATTTAAAGAGACAATGAATAACGAGAATAACGAATACAAAGAAAAACTAACTGAAATAATTATAGCGAAAATACAAGAATTAGACATAGGCAAAATAGACTTATAATAACATATTCTCAAGAATTTGTAAAAAATCTATAATAACACAGAGAAAAACCATTTCTTATCTAGAAATACAAATAGAAAGTTTAGAATATAAACTTCAATACAATCTATAAATGAATAAGGAAGAATGCGCGATAGATGAAAAAACATATGAAAACTATGATGGATTAAAAATTAAAATAATATTTTCTAATCTAGGAAGAAGATATAAGAAAGTAGGTGACAATCAAAATTTAATGTTAGAAAAAGAAACGGTAAGACTAAAAGATAGTTTAACTGAAATGATAAGAATAACAAAAGAAAATGAATAAATAGATAGAAAAATGAAAATCGAAAAAATAAAACAACAAGCAAAAAGGGAAGTACAACAATTAGAAGAAGTAAAAAATACTAAAATAATAGAGCTAGAAAAAGAGCTAGCAATATTAAAAGAAATGTATGAAATTAAACAAAGAGAAAAAGAACAAAAAAACAAAATTAGCCAATGAGATAATTAAATTCAAAGAAAAATTGCAATTAGAATACAAATTAGAAGAGAAAGAAGAAAATAACCAAGATAATCTACCCGAAATAAGAATTGATGAATAAACAACGATGATCTAGAATAACATTCGGAAACAAGCGAAACATATACGGAAATATTAGGAAATATAGATAATGCAAGAAATTTAGAAATAAATACAGGAAGCATAGACATGGATGAAAAACCTAACACATCAGGAGCAAAAAATCCTGAAAATTCAAATCCGAAATATTATAATGAAAACTGTGGACACTATGATAAAGAAAAAATATATATGGGATAAAAGATTGAATAAAAAATAGACACCTAAACCAAAAACTGAACAACATAATTTTCTAGATTTAGACTGTGTGGAAGATATAAATAAAACAATCCAATTATGGATAGGAGATATATCAAAACAATTAATAGCTAACAAAATAGTATTAACAGAGACACAAGGATATATAGAAAGAAATCTTATAGGAACAATAAAATTATGGTTACAAAATTTATCAGATGAAAGTTTAAAAACTTTAAGAAGTAATAAAAAAATCTAGTGGCAAATTAGCTACTACAACTATGGAAATATTATATAAATATGAAGTAGCGATAAGAAATGAATTTAGCAGTATGACAACAGAGGTAAAAAAAACAGAATAAGAAAAAAAATCATAAATCGGAATCTAATGACAAATTAGCAATATGTAATATGTGTTACATAGATGAATATACATGTGCATTTACGGAATACTATTATAAAGAAACATATAGCACAGAAGAAAGTAAAGATATAAGAAAATTATATTTTACAAAATTATCAGAACCTTTTAATGCAAAAGTCATAAAAATTGGAACGAAGCAGAATTAACAGATACCTTAGGAGCTAGAATAAAATTCTTGCAACGATGGTTTATCAAACTATGTGAAAAACATAAAGACGAAATAAAAAAGAAAAAAAATATTAGTAGAAAATTTGGCATGTTGGAAAAATAAAACAGCACCTCAATTTGGTTATACGGATATGTATTATAAAAATAGAAACAATAAAAATACAGATCAAAATGCAAATATAAAAAACCGAGAAGAAGATACTATGTAAAAAACTACAAAACCAAAAGACCATATAGACCAAAAAGTAAACTAACATAATGTACTTTTTATAATTGTGAAAAAAAATTAGGACATATAGCCAGAGACTGTAAATTATCTAAAATCCAATGAGAAAATAAATATCAAAAAATAATAATAAACGATGATAAATATACGCAGATAGAGTATATAGATTATAAATTAGAAAGTGAAGATAGCATATATGAAATATCAGAAAATGAAATGGATAAAACGATATAGAGATGGAATGAGATTATGAATTCTATAATACAACAAATGACAGAAACATATACAAATAATAAATAATGAAGAACATCAAGACGAAGAATCCTTAGAACAAACAATAATATTTGATAATAATATATTTGAACAAATAAAAGGAAAAGAATTAGATCTAAACATTGCAAAAATATTCGAAATACCAACAATAAGAAACTGGTTCAAACAACAAAAAGAAGAATACTATGTAGTAAGTCAAAGAGAATATATGATAGATTGCAAATACACTAAAGGAAAGGCCAAAATACGAATAATAAACAAACGAATAATAAATACAGAAATACAAGACATTAAGGATAAAAATCCAATTAAATATGTACATTAGGGAGGAACAGAAATACAAATAAAAGCATGCTTTAGAGAAGGAATAGATACATCCATAGAAATATACTTAGCGGATGATAGAATCATACAACCCATAGAAAAAAAGTATATTAAGTGCAGTAAAAGGTAACCTCATATACAAAAATTTAAATTTATAATAAGCGCTAACTACTCAGTAGCAATAAATGATAGGAACATACATAAATCACTGTTATTATATTGGAAAATGTCGGGAATAGAACTAGCCCCGAGAAGTAAAACATAAAATAACAGCAAAAAATTAAATAAAAATAGAAGATCCTTTTGAGAGGATAGTCACAGCTATAGATAAAAATGATTATAGTTTTAATGAGATTGACAAAGAAGAAGACTTAAAAATAGTAAAAGAAAGATTAAGCACATCAAAAAGAATAAACTGTGAAATAACCCAAATATCATAAAAAATGAGTACCTCAAGAAGAATAGATAAAACTCCACAAAAATTAATGGAAGATTAAATAAAACCACATAATTATTACATAATGGGAATAATGGAACAACGAAAATTTTTAATATTAATAGATACGGGACGAGAAGAAAACTATATTACAAAAGAATTACTAACGAAAGATGAAATAATAACTACTGAGCAATCATTCCCTTAACTATCAAAAGCATTAATGTATGCTGAAGAAACTACAGAAAAGGAAATAGTCATAGGAGGAGTACCAATAGTAATAAAATTTAAAATATATCAAGTAGATGAAACTATTATTTTAGGAATAAAATGGTTAGAACAAGTAAAATCATATAATCTAGAAGACAAACATTTGACAATGAATTATAAAAATAAAAGAGTAACAGTAAAAAAGAACTTTGGTAGGATAAAAATATGGAAATACATATACTTGCAAAGATAATAATAGAGGGATATACAACAGATATTATACACCGATGATAGATACAAGAGCGGAAGCTAATATATGTAAATACAATTGTTTACCGGAAGATAAATGGGAAAAATTAAAAACACCGATAGTAGCGACATGATTTAATAATGAAGGAAGCATGATCACATATAAGACAAAAAATATAAAAAAACAAATATGGATTAAATATTAACTATAGAAGAAATATATAATTTTGAATTGACTACAAAAGATATGCTATTAGGAATGACTTTTTTAGAAAAATTATACCCACATATAATAACAAAAACACACTGGTGGTTCACAACACCATGTAAATAAAAAATAGGAGCAAAAAGAGCAAATAACAAAAAACGAAAAACAATAGAATGGATAAAAAGAAGTGAGAAAATTACGCAAAAGTTAGAAAATATAAAAGAAGAAGACCCTAAGATAGAATTAATTATATTCTCCATAAATAAAGTAATAATAATCCAAGATAAGTTAGAATTATTATATAGTGAAGATCCTTTACAAGGATGGGAAAATAATAAAACAAAAGTGAAAATTGAGCTAATTCATAATAATAGTATAATAACCCAAAAGCTATTAAAATATAATTTTAATGATTTAACCGAATTTAAGATACATATAAATGAATTATTAGAAAAAGGATATATACAAGAAATCAATAGTAAGCACACAAGCCCGACATTTATAGTAAATAAACATAGTGAATAAAAAAGAGGAAAAAGCAGAATGATTATTGATTATAGAAATTCAAATGCAAAGTCTAAAACATATAATTATCCGATATCAAATAAAATACTAAAGATAAGACAAATACAATGATATAATTATTTTAGCTAATTTGATTGTAAATAAGGATTGTATCACTTAAAACTAGAAGAAGAGTCTAAAAAACTAACAACATTCACTGTACCACAAGGATTTTATGAATTGAATGTTGTAACGACCTGTTTAGTCGTTTTGAGCTGCAGATTTTATTTCTGGAAAAACCGGCTGAGACGACGGAACCCACGACGGACCGTCATGGGCACGACGGATCGTCGAGGGAGTCTCGTTCCAAAACACTTAGAATTCTGAAATTTGGGTACTGAAATCGACTCTCTGAACTTCGTAACAGAATGGCAGGACGGACCGTCGTGGGCACGACGGACCGTCACAGACTCTTGGTAAAAATTGAGTCTCTGAACTCTGTGACGGAGCAGCAGGACGGACCATTGCAGGCACGACGGCCCATCACAGACTGCGTAATCCCATGCTGGGTCGGATTTCTGCTTAGTAATTTAAGGGGCGTTTTGGACTATTCCTGCTTTAATTATAACTTAGTGGGTTAATGTTAATAAGTCTAATTACTTGGGGGTTAAA
>NC_028645.1:50162520-50300797 GCF_001406875.1 Solanum pennellii | reverse complement strand
AGATTTTGGGGAATAATAGATGTTGAATTTTAGAAGTTATTGAATTGGTTTTTATTAATGAGTTTAAGTCTTCCGCATTACTTTCTGTTGATATTATATTGAAATGTTAGGGTTTAGATTGGTTGGTTCGCTCACATAGGAGGGTAAGTGTGGGTGCCAGTCGCGGCTCGGTTTTGGGTCGTGACAAATGTATTACAATTTGGATATAAAAACGCACCAGGTAGATATCAACACTTAATGGACAATTACTTTAAAGAAATAGAAAATTGTATAGTATACATTGATGATATACTATTATATTCAAAAACAAAAGATTAACATGTAAGATTATTAGAATAATTTACGCATATAATAAAATATTCGGGTATAAGTCTTAGTAAAAAGAAAGCAGATATAATGAAAAATCAAATAGAATTCTTAGGAATACAAATAGATAAAAATGGAATAAAAATGCAAACACTATAGTACAAAAAATAATTAACTCAAATGAAAAACTAGACACAAAAAGGAAATTACAATCATTCTTAGGCCTAGTAAATCAAGTAAGAGAATACATACCAAAATTAGCAGAAAATTTAAAAATATTACAACAAAAATTAAAGAAATATATGGAATATCAGTTTGATAAAAAGCTAAAATACAGAAAAAAATGGTAAAATTATTATATAAAACTTACCTAAACTATACTTTCAAGATGAAAGCAAAAATTTTACTTATATAATAGAATCAAATGCGAGTGAAAAAAGTTATGGAGGAATATTAAAATACAAGTATGATGTCAATACAATAGAATATCATTGCAGGTACTATTTAGGAACATTTAATAATACAGAAATAAAATGGAAAATAAATAGAAAAGAATTATATTCAGTATACAAGTGTTTTTATCATTTGAACCATATATTGTATATAACAAATATATTATAAGAATAGATAATACACAAGCAAAATGGTGGCTAACAAGAAAATACAAGATTCGGTAACAACAAAAAAAATAAGGAGATTGGTATTAAATATATTATATTTCACATTTACAATTGAAGTAATAAAAACTAATAAGAATGTTATTGCAGATTACTTATTACGACAAACCTACTCAGACTCGGACCAAGGAAGAAGATACAATTTAAAAGATACTTAAAGCTATTACTACACTTTGTACAAAAGTGGATAGTATGGACAATGAGATACAAAAGCTAAAGACTAATGAAGATAATCTGAAGTGTAAAGCTAGCATAAGTCAGGAACATGGCTATAAAATTGCGGAACTGTGTCAATCGAAAGACAGAAAGAATCCAGAGCTAAACGGTGACCTTGAGAAACATCTAAAAACCTATAACAATTGTTTAAATACAGCTGCAGGTACAAGCCAACGAGTTAGTGAAAAACATAAGAATTCAAACTTAAACCAAATATTAGAAAACCCATTTACCTGGAGGCTAACACCAAAAAACATATTAACTACAGAACCACAAACTTCTACAAACGCAGATTGTCTACACCATGACAAAAGAACATATAACCATATTACGCGAATGTATATTGAACAATATACAGAATCCACAAGTTTTTAAACCTTAAACCCAGATCTACTACAACCGAAGAACACAACCAGGATTATTTAACCTATAAAGTACAAGGTTATAATAAATTGATAGCACAATCGAAAACTAACGCCAACTTACTGAGGAGATGTTACAACTATGGATTACTGAATACAGTATATACATCTGACGGAGAGGAACTAAGTGGAACGCCGGAGATACATAAAGCATTTATTACTTATAAGAGAGTTACTAAGGGAAATTTATTCTATGTAAAATTTTATACGGCAACAGCAGAGATATTATCGGTGGAGATAAAACCTCCGATACAAGTAGTAAGTATAGGATTAACAAAAGATATGATAATACTGAAAGATATTGAACAACAACCATACGTACAAAAAAGTGAGATACCAAGCTTCTATTCAAATAAGAGAATAATTGGTATATCAACCATTATACAAGACCTAGAAAATAATTATTTAAAACGGAAATGCTATATGGAGCTACTATGCAAGAGATTAGTTAATAATTTATTCCAATTAAAGGGAGCTAAGGAAAGAAGATATGGATGAAATCTAGAGATGGATTTTATCATTACTTAAGCCAGAAGAACGACCTACAACACGAGCAGTTAAAGTTGGATTTATTTTGGGAAAATTATTAACAAGGTATTGCAAGCTAATTGGTCACAAATACCCTTATCACATATGTTCAAAATGCAACGGACAAGATAATATAATACCAGACTTCCTACTTGAATAAGAGTTAAAGACGGAAGATGACAAGAAGATAAAGATGAAGATAAAAGATAAAGACGGAAGATGACAAGAAGATAAAGATGAAGATAAAAGGAAACACAAAAACGTGCTTGGCCACATAAAGCCAAAAGTAGATATGTAAAAGTCTTGAAATAAATAGTAGTAGTCACATAACTTAGTCAACATATGCATGTGCATTATTAAAGATATGTTGACAAGTGTAAAGTATGGTAGGTAGGGTGTATTATTAAAAAGACAAGTGTAAAAGTAGTACGGTAGGGATAGTTGTAAAGTAGAGTAGAGTATAGTAAGTGCAATAAAATGCACTAATTCCTTTCTATATAAAGGAAGGAATATGTAACATAAAGGATGGACAATGCCTGAAATATAAAACTTTCTTTTTAAAACACTCTTGCAACTAAAAAATTATTATTTAGATAAATGGAGCAACAATCTGAAATCCAATCAGATATTTCACATAGCATGAATACGCAAGAAACAAAGGTATATTTTTCAAAAAATATGCGGAACTAGTTTCATATATTCATGAATATCATATATATGATTGAATAATTTTATGTTAGTTATTATGTATTAGAATTATTTGAATCATGATTTCTAATTTATTAGCACACTGAAAACAGGGAGAAAACTTCTATACTATGCCATCATAATGTTAAAACTAGTAGGCGAGGAAAGCCGTTTAGGGGAGTAAACAAAGTTGAGGCACTAATAAGAAGGAAGTATCCACTAAATTATGATGCTAGTAGTGACAGAAAAACACGATAAACAGATACTCTAGTTCATAATAATCTAATATAAATTTAATCGATTATGAATATGATAGGAAGGAATAATTGAAAACCCCCGCATAACAACAAACATGACCACATACATACATGACGAAATGATAAAAAGCAATGAAACTTTAAACTTAAATATACTTCGAGGTATAGAAATAATTGAATTAAGAAGAATAATATGGAAAAAAATATTTAATGATAACGAACCAGAAGATATATTAAATAAAAAATGGTATGAAATAGACTTACGAGATTTAGACTATGAAAAAAATAATGGTATGATTTAGGAATAAGTTCAAATTAAAATGAACTATGAATATTCACAATATTGGATAGAATCTATGGAAAATATAAAATTATTAGAACAGTAAATGAAGGAAAATTTATATATGTACCAAAGAACCCAAGATATGTTATTTATAGAATATATCATAAATAATATTAAAGAAATATTTAGTTTAAAACAACAGATGAATTTCTTAACTACCAATTCTTCTACGATCATACAAAAATGGTATATTTAGATTAAAACAACTGATGAATTTCTTAACTACGAATTCTGCTACGACCATACAAAAAAGGTATCAGAGTAATTGAGATGGTAACATTACTATGTCCGAGCAATTGAGATTGTTGAAGTAAACTCCTGTCTACTATAATCTTTTTAACCATCCAAGTACACTGTTGTGGTAGTGAAGCTGATATGATATGATTGTTTTTGATGTAGAAATTCTTAATCCATTTGATCCAAAGCGTATCAGCTTTATGAGCTAGATCCCAACATTTCTTTTCTATTGCGTTGTTTATCCATATTTGTAGTTTAATGGTTGTTAGTCCACCTGCCAACTTGGGAAGCCACATAATAATCCATGCTATTATGTCGTTTTTCCTAATAATGTGGGTTCTTGACAATATTTGTCACGCCGCGAGCTATCCAGAGACGCGGACACAGGACCTAGGACCACAAGTGATCCCAAGCTAACCTTGCTGGCATGATCATGAGCATACCAAAGATATTAATGTGATGCGTAAGTTAATTAATAATTTAAAATGAAAAAGATAGGGAATACCCATATGCTAAAACTAAGATATATGAAAACTGATAAGTTTAATACAAACAAGTTATTAACTAAATACTAGATCAAAATAGCATCTAAACTAACTAGAAATGCTGGGACAGACCCTAACTAAGTCTAGCAAAAACTAAAATTGAAGGACTAAATACTGAAAAGAAACTCATGACTATTGTCCTCGGAGAATGAGGACTCACCACTGAATCTACTGAAATGGAGACCAGAATTCGATCTAAGCTCAATCTGAATGCTGGTAACCTGAACATACATCACGAGAATATGAAGCGTACATATGTGTCAGAACATGAAAGGTACTATGCATATAGGAATACTCAAATGCTAAAATTAAGATATATGAAAACTGATTAGTTTAATACAAAAAAGTTATTAATTGAATATTAAGATTAAAATAGCATCTAAACAGACTAGAAATGGTCGGACATGCCCTAACTAAGTCTATCAAAATCAAAAACATAAGGACTAAATACTGAAAAGAAACTCATGATTATTGTCCTCGGAGAATGAGGACTCACTACTGAATCTACTGAACTGGAGAGCGGAAGTCGATCTAAGCTCGATCTGAATGTTGGTGACCTGAACATACATCACGAGAATATGTAGCGTACGTATGTGTAAGTACTTGAAAGGTACATAGCATGTAGGATAGAGTAAGGATGAAAAAGAACATAACTGAATAAGCACAAAAGCAAGTAAAATGTTTTGAGCATAATATACTCAATTCTAAGCTAACTGCATGCAATGACGAAATTTATAACATGCGGAGACTGAATACAAACTGAACTGTAAATATGGTCAATGCAATACAGTATGTCTGAACTGTTGGAGCTATTAATTACTGATAATAAAACCACATGAGATAAATGTGGAGTCCAACGTATACGGCCCATCAAGAGGACCCAATATACCCAGCCAGAGGTATAAAGGCATGTTGGCATGATCACTAAAATGATACCCACAGAGGGGACTTACAACCTACTAGACTAATAGTTATGGGACTATTGTGTACCCTAAATCATAGTCCAACTCAGTATTATTCTACTCCCAGTGAATTAAATCATTAAGATATTATGCCTACATTTCTTTAAATATTGCATAGCTCAAAACTTAACAAATAAACTTAGAATGCAACAATTAATCTTATAATGATGCATTAATAATTGAGGCATGTATATTTGAAGTAACTAAAATATCTAACCTAGCTTGTGTAATTGAAGAACTAAAGAAATAGATAGCTAGGTTTCTGGAATTCATGCGATAAACTTAATAATAACTTTACAATCTGATTTGAAACATATATTTAACTAATGTGCGATGATCTGCTGTAAATCTAGAAACCTTAAGATGAATCATGATAAGAAAATCAAGAAATGAATGAAAACTAGGGATCTAATGGGTGAAACGAACCCACTAGTGAAATACCACATACCTGGTGATGAAATCTACAGAGAAATATTTAGATTTTGGGGCAGGAATTGAGGGAACCTTGCTGCGTTCTTGAACTAGGGTTCTTGACCTTTTTCACCTTTCTTGCTTCTAATTTTCTAAGTTTTGATTTATGATTTTGACTTAGGTAAGTTTAAGTTATGTATCTAGGCTTAAACGGACTAAAATATGATGATTTAGGATCCGAATGATATATCTTAGGGTTTAAACAATGTGGGAAAAGATCAAAAGACCTCTGACTTAAAAGCTATTAGAGTCATTAACGGAGTCGACTAACGGTCCGAACTAGTGGACCGTTGTTGGTGACTGAGTGTTGAAAGCTAGTTGGCGAATCAACAGAGTTGACTGATGGGCTGTGAGTCAATTGACGATCCATACTGGTCGACCATCAATGTGACTGAGAGTTGAATGTCAGCAGTGAATCGACGGAGTCAACTAACGGACCATAAGTCGGCTGACGGTCCATTATGGTCGATCATCGTTTGGGACTGAGAATTGGAAGTAAGTTGATTAATCAACATAGTAGACTGACAGACCGTAAGTCGACTGATGGTTCGTACTAGTCAACCGTCGTATGTTACTTGGAACTGAGATTCAGCTAGCCTATCGACGGAGTCAATTGACAGACCATAAATTGATAGACGGTCCTTAGTTGGCTCCATCGCTGGAACCTGCAACTTTTGGAAATCTATTTTTTTTTCTTTTTTTGGATACTGAGTGTTACATTAGTTCCTCTGGGACCATTTTTCCTCGAATGATGACTAAACTAGCTTAAATAATAGGAGAGAGCTGCAATCCCTACAACTAAACACTAAGGACTGAGTTTCTGGCTTAATTGAGTTCCAAGAACACGCAAATGCGCTAAAAAATGCAAGTACATATTGAGGGAAAATGATTCTAAGGCTGAAGTCACGCATGGATGACTGAAATACTGAATAGGACCTATTACCTCAAGTTGTAGTGGAATCGAAAGGAAAGAGGTGAAGATACTTGGCTCTCATGGATGCTTCTACTTCCCAAGTACCTCCCTCTACGGACTGACTCCTCCACGAAACATTGATTGAAGCACCTTCTTTTTTTCTCAACCTTCTAACTTGACGTTCAAAAATCGCAACTGGTACATGTCCATAATAAAGACTATCTTTCAACACCACACTCTCTAATGGCACTATAGAGGCTGGACCACCCAAACACTTCTTCAAGAGCGAGATGCGGAAGATTGCATGCACTGCTGCTAGTTCTGATGGCAAATCTAACTCATATGCCACCATTCCAACCTTTTTCAAGATCTTGTAAGCGAATACATATCTAAGAGTGAGCTTCCCTTTCTTTCCAAATCTCATCACCTCCTCCATAGGTTACACTTTCTGGAATTACAATCATCAACTTGGAACTCTAGTTCCCTTCTCCTTACATCTGCATAAGATTACTGACGACTCTAGGCTATCTTAAGTCTATCTCTAATGAGTTGCACTTTCTCCATAGCATGAAGGACTTAATATGGGTCTATCAAAGCTGCTTCACCTACTTCAAACCAACCAACAGGAGATCTACATCTACGCCCATGCAGTGCCTCATAAGGGGCCAACTTAATGCTAAATTGGTAGCTATTGTTGTAGGGGAACTCAATAAGAGGAAGGTGATCATCCCAAATGCCCTTTGAAATCGATCACGCAAAATCTCTACATATCCTCTAGGGTATAAATGGTATGCTCTGTCTGTCCATCCTTTTGCGGATGAAATTCTTTGCTAAGGTTAACTTGAATATCAAGACCCTTCTGAAATGACTTCCAGAAATGAGAGGTAAATTGAGGACCTCTATCTGAGATGATAGACAATGGAATCCCACGCAACTTCACAATTACATTAATGTAAAGCTTTACATAGTCCTTTACCGAATTGTAGTCTTTACAACAAAAAAGCGAGAAGACTTAGTCATCCTATTAACTATCACCCAAATAGAGTCATGATGTCTGCAAGTACGACGTAACCGGGTGGTGAAATCCATATTGATAACTTCCCACTTCCAAGTAGGTATGTCAATCTTTTGAGTCATACCCCCGGGTTTCTTATGTTCTGCCTTGACTTGATGGCAATTGGGGCACTTACTTACAAAATCTGCTATATCCCTTTTCGTGCCATTCCACTTGTAGACTTCCCACAGATCGCAAGACATCATAGTGCCACCTGGATGAAAAAAATATTTGGAGTTATGGTCTTCTGCAAGAATATGTTGTCTCAACTCGCCCACATCAGGAACACACAATCTAGCCTGGTAGCAAAGTACACCATCTCCTCTTTGGGAGAAAACCTCCACTCCTTGATTATGGATTGCACCCTAAAGTTCAAGCAAGATTGAATCACTGTCTTGCTTTTCCTTAACCTCCACTACAAGGGAAGATTCTACCCTATGTTGAACTGTTACACCACTCTCTGATATGCTCATAAGGCGAACTCCCAAGAGAGCGAGCCTTTCAACATTCTTTACTAGCTCCTTTATTTCTTCCTCAACACGAGATACACTACCCATAGATAATCTGCTAAGAGCATCTGCTACTATATTTTCCTTAAAAGAATGTTAATGCACACTCATATCATAATCCATAAGGAACTCAAGACATCTCCTCTGGCGAAGATTCAACTCTTCCTGGGTATACACATACTGAAGGATCATATGATCAGTGAACACATTTACATGAACACTATACAAGTAGTGTCTCCATATCTTAAGTGTAAACACAACTGTTGCAAGCTCAAGGTCATGGGTTGGATAGTTCTTCTCATGAAACTTAAGTTTTCTAGAGGCATAATCTATAGCCTTATCTCGTTGCATCAATACACAACCTAGGCCAACTCAGAATGCATCACAATAGATCACATAACCATCTGAACCCTCTGGTAGAGTCAAGCAAGAAGTTGTAGTAATTCAAGTTTCCAATTCTGTGAAACTTTTCTCACAATCATCTGACCATGGAAACTTGACCATCTTCTGAGTTAACCTAGTCAATGGTGAGGCTATGGATGAGAATCCTTCCACGAACCTTCGGTAATAACTCGCTAGACCTAAGAAACTTTTTATATATGTAGCAGACGTAGGTCTGGGCCATTATTTCATTGCTTCTATCTTCTACGAATCCACTTTGATCCCTTCTCTAGATACAATGTGACTAAGGAAAGCAATGGATTGCAACCAGAACTCATATTTGCTAAACATAGTGAATAACTGGAGATCTTTGAGAGTGCGTAGAACAATTCTCAAACGACTCGCATGTTCTTCCTCATTCCTAGAGTAAATGAGGATATCATTAATAAAGACGATAACAAACTTGTCCAAGTACTGCCTGAACACTCTATTCATCAAATCCATGAAAGCTGCAGGAGCATTGGTTAGTCCAAACAACATAACTACAAATTCACAATGACCATAATGAGTTCTCAAGGTTGTTTTTGGAATGTCACTATATTTGACTCTAAGATGATGATAGCCCGATTTGAGGTCTATTTTTGAGAAGTGACTAGCACCCTAATGTTGGTCAAACAAGTCATAAATCCTGGGGATGGGATACTTATTCTTGGTTGTGACCTTATTCAACTGTCTATAGTCAATGCACATTCTGAGAGAACCATCTTTATTCCTTATGAACAATATTGGTGCACCCCATGGTGAATACTAGGTCTAATGAAGACCTTATCAAGAAGGTCTTTCAAATGTTATTTCAATTCCTTAAGCTCTGCTGGAGCCATTTTCTAAGGAGGAATTGAAATAGGCCGGCTATACAGAAAAAGATCAATTCACAAGTCGATTTCACTTTCGGGAGGGACTCAAGGAAGATCTTCTGGAAACACTTATGGAAACTCACAGACTAATGGAACTGACTCAAGAGTTGGGGTTTCAGAGTTGGAATCTTTAACCTGAACTAAATGATGGAGATAACCCTTAGAAATCGCCTTTAGCCTTAAGGTAAGAAATGAATCGACCCATAGGCGCCAAGCTAGTACCCTTCTACTCTAAGATTTGTTCATTTGGAAACTAAAAACGAAAAAATCCTAGTTCTACAATCGACTGAGGCATAATAGGAATTTAACAAATCCATGACTAGAATGCCATTGAAGTCTACCATTTCTAACTCTACAAGATCTGCTGAGGTGACTTTCTGAGGGACTGTGACAGGGCAATTTCTATATACTCGTCTAGCTATAATTGGGTCACTGATTGGAGTAGAGACTGAGAAAGGTTCTAAGAGAGTTTCTGGACTGACACTGAATTGATGTACCACGTAAAGAGTTACAATGGAAAGAGTAACCCCTAGATCTAACAATGTTTAAATATCAAGGTCAAAAACTCGTAATGTACCAACGAATACATTTGGAGAACCTACCTGATCCTTGCGATCCTGAAGAGAATACAACTTGTTCTAGCGTTAATCGCCACCTGTACCAGATGGGTTACCCTGTTTAGTCGGGCGACTTGCTGGTGCTGCTGAAGTTATAGACTGAGCTCTACTATTACCACCTGCTTGACCCTATCTAGAAGGACAATACCTCAACCTGTGACCAAACTTACCGCACCCAAATCATCCTTCCTTTCCTGCGAGGGACTCGCCTTGATGGTTCTTACAACACTTAGGGCAAGTGAGGTAAGTCTTGGTGCCTGAAAGACTTCCCCGAGACTTAGATCCTAGTGATCTATTCTTCTAGTCATACAATTTCTTGGAGGATGGAACACTAGTTGATGAAGGGGCTAGGTCTGAAAACTTTTGCTCACTCTGCGAGCGATTTCTACCACCCGATTTCTACTTAGAATAGTCATAGTTCCCAGTCCTAGCCTTATTATTTTTCTTGGTATGTTCCCTAAGCTTATCACCCTCAACCTACTGAGCATGAGTCATATGCCTAGAGATATTCATGTCTCCCAATAACATAACATTTATATACTCAGTTTTCACCAAATCTTACACTCCATACAGGAACTTATTTTTTTGAGCCCTAGAGTCAGCAACCATGTGAGGAGCATACCTGGAAAGTTGGTTAAACTTGAGTCCATACTCTTGGACAATCATGTTACCTTGCCTTAGCATCATGAATTCCTGAGAATTTGGTTCTCTCAACTCTATTGGGAAAAAACTGTCTACAAAGGTCTCACTAAAGCACTCCCAAATAATAGTAGCTGCATCTGTACCTCTATTTTTCTTCCACTGAGTGTACTAGATATGAGCCATATCTTTCAACTAAAATGATGCCAACCTAAGTCAATCATTCCCAGTGGCCTGCATAACCTCAAAGATCTTCGTGATATCATCTAACAAATTCTGGGGATCCTCTCTAGTCTGTAATCCTAAGAACCCAGACGGATTTATCCTAAAAAAGTCACGGACCCTGGCTGCTGCTAATCCCCCATTTATATTCATAGGAGCTTGAACCCGCAGATTTTTCTTGTTGGCAACACTCTTAGACAGCATCTGAATTGCATAGCTGAATTGAACATTAGAGACTTCCTGATCTGGGACTGCAAAAGTTTTGTTTACATTCCTAGCATTAGCTCTACAATGGGCATGATCTAAAATGTAGAACGTCGAGTTATAATGTAATTAGATCATACCTTATTCACGATAAGAGTAACAAGAAAGTGAATTTTTCCTAAAACACTTCATATCTTCCCTCTCATTAGATGTGGTGCACTTCACACCCATGAAAAGAACTATACTTAATGCGGCTTTTCAGACATCCTAGGACACTTAAACCTACAAAGTTTGTCACGCTCTTAGCTAACCCCGAGACACGGATACGGGACCTAGGACCTCAAGTGTTCCCAAGCTAACCTTGTTGGAATGATCATGAGAATACAAAAGATAATAAACTGATGTTGAAGCTAAATCATAATTTAAAATGAAAAGATGGGGAATACCCATATGTTAAAACTAAGATATACTAAAACTAATGAGTTTAATACAATAAAGTTATTAACTCAATACTAAGCTGAAACTAACTATGTCTGAAAAAAGCTTCTAAACTTACTAGAAATGCTATGATAAGGCCCAACAAAGTCTAGCAAAATCTCAAACTGAAGGACTAAATATATACAACAAAACTGATGACTATTGTCCTCGGAGAATGAGGACTCACCACTGAATCTGCTGAACTAGACATCAAAAATTGATCTAAGCGCGATCTGAATGCTGGTAACCTGAACCTACATCACGAGAAGATATAGAGCACATATGCATAAGTACTTGAAAGGTACTGACATGTAGGATAGAGCAAAGATGAAATAAAACATAACTGAAAAAGCACAAAAGAAAGTACAATGTTTTGAACATGATATACTGAATTTTGAGCTAACTGGATGCAACGACCAAATTTATAACATGCCGAGACTGAATACTAACTAAACAGTAAATATGGTAAATGCGATAGAGTCTGTATGAACTGTGGGAGCTACTAATAACCTATAATAAAACCACATGAGGTAAATGTGGATTCCGATGTATACGCCCCATCAAGAGGACCCAATATACCCTGCCAGAGGTATAAACCCATGTTGGCGTGATAAATAAACTGATGCCGATAGAGGGTACTTACAACCTACTTGGCTAGTAGTTCTCGGACTATTGGCTACGCTAAACCTTAGTCCAACTCAGTATTATGCTATTCCTAATGAGTAAAGTGATTACGACATTATGACTGAATTTTTATAAATATTGAATAGCTATAACTAAACATGCAAATTGAGAATTCAACAATTAATTTGATAATGATGCATTAATAACTGAGGCATGTATATCTAAAGTGACTAAAATATCGGACCTAGCATGTGTAATTCAAGAACTAAAGAAATACATAGCTAGGGTTATGGAATTCATGCGATAAATTGAACAATAACTTTACAATCTTGTTTGGAACATATATTTAACTAATTTGCAATGATATGCTGTAAATTTAGAAACCCTCAGTTGTATAATGATAAGAGAATCAAGAACTGACTGAAAACTAGGGATCTAATGGGTGAAAGCAACCCACTAGTGAAATCCCAGATACCTGGTGATGGAATCCACGTAGACAGATTTAGATTTTGGGGCTAGAACTGTGGTAACCTTATTGCATTTTTGAACCAAGGTTCTTGATCTTTTTTGCCTATCTTTCTTCTAACTTTCTATGATTTGATTTATGATTTTGACTTAGCTAAGTTTTAGTTATGTTTCTAGTCTTAAACTGACAAAAATATAATGATTTAGGGTCCAAATGACGTATTATAGGGCTTAAACAAAGTGAGAAAAGACTAGAAAACCTCTAACTTAAAAGTTGTCGGAGTCACTCACGGAGTCGACTGACGGACCGTAAGTCGACTGGCGATCTGTACTGGTCGACCATTGTTTGTTATTGAGAGTTGAAGGTTAGCTGGCGAATCGACGGAGTTGACTGACGGGCGATGAATCGAGTGACGATCCGTACTGGTCGACCGTCGTTTGTGACTGAGAGTTGAATGTCAGATGGCGAATTGACGGAGTCTACTGACGGTCTGTAGTGGTCGACCGTTGTTTGCGGCTGAGAACTGGAAGTAAGGTGATCGATTGAAGAAGTTGAATGACGGACTATAAGTTTACTGACAGCCCATACTAGTCAACCGTCATTTGTGACTTGGAACAGAGAGTCAGCTGGCCCATGGACAGAGTTGACTGATGGACCGTAAGTCGACTGACGAACCATAGTTGGCTCCTTCGCTGGCACCTGCAACATCTGAAAATTGACATTTTTTTTACCTTTTTTGGTCACGGGGTGTTACAAGATTATTCAATAACAGGCTTCAATAGATTTATGATCTTAGAGGTAATTAAAAACAATTGAGCCAATAAGCCTTGATTCAAAACATGAATAATTGAACTACTTGTGTTCTACCTGCATAAGAAAGCTCTTTGGTAGTCCAAGAAGACTTTCTTGCTACAACTAAATCAAAAAAAGGAGGCCATTGGGTTAGAGACACCTTCTTGGTGGATAGTGGATACCTAGATATTTAAATTGTAATTCCTTAAGGGTAAAACAAAACTGCAGTAACAAGCTTGTTCATTGATACCACAAAAGTTTCATCATGATGTAAATCTAAATAATTGTATATATTAATGTAACTAGATAGTGATAAAAACTAGCATGATCATATAGATTTGTCGTAGAATCAAAGGAACAAATATTGTGATAGAATAGCGATTTGGAGGGATTGAATAAAAAAATTGTAGAGATAGAATAGCTGATCTTTTGGGATAGAAATCATATTTGTAGAGATAGAATAGATGATATTTAGGGATATAAATGACAGATCTTTAGAGACGTGTAATCTTTATTCTCTCTATATAATGGAAAGACTCCCACTTTGAGAGACATTTAGAAGAAAATTGACATGGTGTTATAGCCTTCTCTTGTTTGTCTTGTTTCATAGAGTCTCTGTGGTTCGTTCTATTTTTTTAACATCTTGTTTTTTTGTCGACCGTTTGTCAACAATCAGTCCTACCACCTAGGACTTTTGCTCTTGGTCATTCTAGATGCTTTATTGAGTCTTTGTAGTTTTTATAACTACTTAGAAGCATGAAATAACATAGCTTCGAATCCTTCAATGTTCATTTTACTGGAAAAAATTATTCTTCTTGGGAGTTTTAGTTTCAGCTATTTGTCACCAGCAAAGAACTGTGGGGCCATATACATGGAAGCGATCCTGCTCCTACTGATACAAAAAAACAACGTGAATGAAAGCAACCCTCTTATTGTTCTTAATCTTAGGCCGTATAAGACAGTTAAAGACATGTGGGATTACTTACAAAAGGTTTACAACAAAGATAATAGCGCAAGACGATTTCAGTTAGAGTATGAAATTGTTAATTATTCTGAAGAAGGTCTTTCTGCTCAAAATTATTTTTCTGGATTTCATAACTTATGGTCAGAATTTATGGATATTGTCTTTGCCAAAATACCTACTGAATCTCTATCAGTGATTTAGGGAGTTCATGAGCAAAGCAAGTGAGACAAATTTTTGATGAAATTACGCTCTGACTTTGAGAGTGTTCTCTCTAACTTGATGAATCGTGACCTGTCTCCCTCTTAGGATGTTTGCTTTAGGGAATTACTTCGTGAAGAGCAACGTCTTGACACACAAAATGCTTTGAAGAATGAAAATGATGTTACTGTTGCATTTGCTGCTCAAGGTAAAGGAAACTGCAGGGATATGAGTTAAACTCAATGCTACAATTGTAAGGAATATGGCATATTGGTAGCAATTGTAGCAAGAAGTTATGTAATTATTGTAAGCAACAAGGACACATTATCAAAGAATTCCCCACGTGCCCTCAAAATCATATGGTCAACGCTTTTCAAGATTGGATAAATGGTTCCATTAGTGATAACTTATCTTCAAGACATTCTTACTCCTGATATGGTTCAAGAAATGATCGTCTCAGCCTTTTCACAGCATTAGGATTACATGGTAATGATGTTACATCTATGTTTTGGATTGTTGATTCAGGTGCTTCTAATCATATGACCAACTTAACGAGCATCCTAAAGAAAGTATCAAGGTCCTTCACCAATACAGATTGCTAATGGTAGTAATTTACCCATTATCAAGGTTGGGGATATTACTCAAACTTTCAAGAATGTTTTTGTTTCACCAAAGCTCTCAACTAGTCTTATTTTACTTGGACAATTGGTAGATAAAATTTTTGATGTTTCTCGTAATGGTTTTCTTGTGCAGGATCAAGTTTCGGGGATGATAATCGCGAAGGGGCCTAAAGTTGAACGATTGTTTCGTATACACTTTTCGATATCTCCTATTCTATGTTTTGTTTGTACTTCTACTGCAAATAAGACTGAGATTTGGAATAAGGTCTAAGACATCCAACTTCTGTTGTGTTTTCTCATTTATTAAATTCTAGTTTATTGGAAAATAAAAATCATTTTTCAATTTGCTTCCATTGATTGTTGTACTTATAAATTAGGCAAAAGTAAAAATCCTCCTTTTCCTAATTTTGGTAGTCGTGCTACAAAGTGTTCTGATGTTATTCATAGTGATATTTGGGGCATCTCACCAATTATGTCTCATGCTCATTTCAAATACTTTGTGACACTCATAGATGATTATAGTCGGTTTACGTGCGCATATTTTCTTCGATCCAAATCTGAGGTATTTTTCATGTTCAAGAAATTGTTGGCTTACAGTGGTCCTCTTAAGCCTACTCGACGCTCTACCAGAGTATCGCGTACTCCTAATTTGCATGGATTTTCCTCCACTTTATCTAACATTTCTGTTCCAACTTGTTACTCACAAGATTCCAAGCATGACTATTGGCAGAAAGCAATGGAGGAAGATTTTTTGGCTCTTAAAGAAAATGACACATGGGATATTGTTTCATATCCTTCAAATGTCCGCCCTATTGGATGTAAATGGGTTTATTCAATCAAACTCCGTAACTCTTGAACGATCCAAAGCTCGACTGGTTGTTCTTGGTAACAAACAAGAGTATGGCGTGGACTATGAGGAGACTTTTGCACCCGTAGCAAAAATGACTACGGTGCAAACTATTATTGCCATTGTTGCTTCACAAAACAATTCTCTTTATCAAATGGATGTCAAAAATGCTTTTCTCTATGGTGATCTTAAAAAAGATATTTATATGAAACCTCCACCTATTTTGTTCTTAAGACTACATCAGATGTATGCAAGTTGAAGCGGTCTTTGTATGGATTAAAATAAATTCCAAGAGCTTGCTTTGATAAGTTCCGATATACTTTGCTACAATTTTGTTTTAAGCAGAGCAAATATGACTCATCTTTGTTTCTTCGAAAAACATGTGTAGGTTGTGTTCTTCTTTTAGTGTATGTAAATGAGATTATTATCACAGAAACCGATTCTTCACTAATCACTAGCCTCTAACCACATCTTAAAGATTCTTTTCATATGAAAGATCTTGGTACTCTTACATAGTTTTTTTGGGTTTGGAAGTTCATAATGTTGCTTCAGGTGTGTTTCTAAACAAACACATATATGCTCAGGATCAGACTTCTTTGGCTGGCCGTGAAGATTCCTCCTCCATAGATACTCCATTGGAAATTAACGTGAAGTATCGTCGTGAGGAAGACAATATTCTTCCTGATCCAACTAAGTTTCTACAATTAGTTTGGAGTCTAAATTACCTTACTATAACTCGTCCTGATATCTCTTTTGCCGTTCAACAAGTTAGTTCGTTTATGCAAGCTCCCCGTCATCTCCACTTGGTGGTTGTTCGTCGCATCATTCAGTATCTTCTAGGAACATCTACTCGTGGATTATCCTTTCCAAGTCGTTCTCCTATTCGTCTTAATGCTTTTATTGATTCTGACTGGGCAGGATGCCTTGATACTCATCGTTCAGTCACTGGTTGGTGCATGTTTCTTGGAGAGTCACTGATATCTTGGAAGTGTAAAAAGCAAGATCGTATGTCAAAATCTTCAAGAGAGGCTGAATATCATTCCATCTCTACTGCTTGCTCTGAGGTTGTATGGCTTCGTGGATTACTTTGCTGAGATTGGACTTCCTCAATCTCATCCTACTCTTCTTCATGATGATATTACAAGTGCTATTCAGATTGCTACTAATCCAGTTTTCATGAGAGGACCAAACACATCGAAGTAGATTGTCATTATATACGAGAAGCAATATATAAAGGATTCATTACTCTTCCACATGTGTCCAGTGATTTTCAAATAGCTGATGCATTTAGAAAATCTATGGCACGACAACGCCATCAATTTCTAGTAGCAAATTGATGCTTCTTCATCCACCGGCATCAATTTGAGGGGGGATGTTAGCATGATTGAAATCTAAATAATTGAATATATTAATGTAATTATATAGTGATATAAATTAGCATGATCATATTGATTTATTGTAAAATCAATGGAATACATATTTTGATAGAATAGCGGATTTGGAGCGATTGAATTGTAGCTTTGTAGAGATAGAATAGCAGATCTTTAGGGATGGAACTCTGATTTGTAGAGATAGAATAACTTACTTTAGGGATAGAATCTTTAGGGATGTGTAATGTTTATTCTCTCTAGATAATGAAAAGATTCTTAGTTTGAGAGAAATTCAGTAGAAAATTGACAAAAAGTAGATCTTTCCAATGTTTGCTTAGAGACAAGCGGCTTCAGAAAATTGGAAGCATTTGTATAGGACAACAATATAAGTGTGATCACTTCTTAAAGACAACAAAATATCACATGCATAGCACAGGTGAATAATACAAAGTTCAGAGCACTTAGGATTATAGCAGTAACAAGAAAACATCGAGACATAGGATCTCCTTGTCTAAGTATCTTAGTTTCATAAATAGGTTAATTGGGATAACCATTAACTATGATGTAAAAGTGAAAATTTTGCACACACTTTAAAATCCACACAATGAATATAGTAGGAAAGCAAAGTTAATCAAAAATCACAAATGTCTTCTATAATAGTTCCACATAATCTTTTAAAGAAATATATATCGTATCATTTTACTCAAAGAGATTGACAATTTCCTATAGCTTTTAGTGCTTTATGTACTTCCTATTTAAGTTAAATTTTTTGATAACTTCACTCCATGAAAATGAGAAATAGTTGGACCCTTTTGCATTACCGATATGTTGATACCATGAAGAATTCGTTTGGTTGTTCCCATAATTTATTTGTAGGAGTGCATACCATATTTTTTTATGTTGTACGAATTAGTCATTTTAACCTTCGTGATAGATAAGCTCATACATACGTCTTCCTTGTATTCATCTCCTTCACCGATAAAGAAAAGTATTTATTGTTGATATCTGCTTTCTTTATCCACTGAACTCTTCATTTCTTTCTCCGGGAACTTTCTTCAATAGTACTCCAACTTTCAATATCCTGCAGAGATTGTTTTAATTTAAGGAGTTGATCAGCTGCACATTGTGAGACTATCTGGCAATATCCATTCCAGCGTGGGTGATATTTTAAGTAGTATTCTAGAATTTTTCTTTATTTAGTACCTTAAACACAGGCTTGAGAGGTTTGAGTTTTGCCTACACTTTAACTATCCTCTCTTTTGGACACTGTTGATTCTTGATAGTGCTACAATATAATTGAATGATCATCTCAAATATTAAAGAATTTAAAGGAATGTTTGGCCCTCCATATAACCGTTTCCACTTTGAGTAGCATTCAAAATTATCCGTGGTTTTAGGAAGATCATACATAGTAACTTACATGTTCCCATTGCATCATCATTCTGAGTTCCCAAATATTCTATGGATTTTTCTATGGTTTCTATTTGTTCCCAGTTGTTTATTGCTTCATGTATAATAGTATCCCTTCCATAGTAGTTCATGAATCGATATATCTTGTATGCACTTAGTGAAGTAGCTATTATATCTATAGTTGTGACATGAGCCCCATATATCTATCACTCTGGATGAAAAAATTAGAATGATTAGCTATTATCTCTTGCTCTGAGACACCTTTGTTAATCTGCATTTAACTTATCCAGAAGGTATTTTTTATTGCTCTACCTAGTTGAGTCCATATACTAAAGTAAGGAGACACTTAAGATTACTAGTAGTGGTAGTAATGCGACAGTGAATAACTTTGGAAGTAGAGTATATTTGAGAATCATGTAATAATTTGAATCCTAGCCTATCCATCCACTAAATCGTGATAGTTATGTAGGGTGTTCTAGTTAAGAATCATATGATTAGCCACTTTGATTGATTTTTGTTCATCAACTCTCCTTTCAACCAATCGTCCAAGCTTATTATGATTATTCTTTCGATACTGATTGAGCTACATTTTCATGAGCCATTTATTAATACCTCGCAAATTCTAGAAAATCCATGCATTGAGGTAATTTAGAAAGGTCTTCTTTATGAGAAGGGTGTTTGTTGTTGCAAAATGTATCTCTCTTATCAAATCATACACCAGACATGTTTTTAGAGTTTCCTAAGTTTGCTTTTTGGAGGTATGTTAGTACCAGTATGAGTTAAAGTTCCTTAAGGATCATGAAAGCTAGGACCTGCAATTTCTATGCTTCCACATGATCTTTGAGGGTGTTGAGCATATATTCTAGTAACCTGATTTTGACCTTTTGTGATGATCTTAGAGGGAACATCTTTATCCATCCATATTTGTTAAATCTTCCTTAACTCAGGTCTCTTCCATTGTTTTGCTACTAGATCTTTTATATTCGGTGGATGGACGGAGAGTCAAAATACCGAACATACATTACAGAAGTTAGAGCGAAAGTCATACACTAATTTCTTCTAATACAGATTATCACCAGGATCCAAAACAGTTATATCATAGATCAAGGTTTTATAAATATGCACTTCTATCAACATCCCTGTTAATGTGATTCTAGTTTTTTTTATGTGCACTCATTACCATAATAGGAATTCCCATCACACTTGCTATTCTAAAAATAATTCTATCCCATCACACAACATTGGAAAATTTGGAATTTTAATCCAGAAGTGAATCAATGTAGGAATCACTGAAATCAAAATGCCGAGTCCAAGGTTTTTGAATAACGTGCTTATAGTTCATTGTGTATTGACTAGAAAAGAGTAGATCATTCAAATCTATAGTGAAATGGAATATTACGTACTCTCCTTGTTCATGGTAGAAACGCTTTGGTTCCGCATCACATGCCCAGAATTGCCCAATATATCTATTAATAGCTTTATTCCCTAGTGTTATACGCAACTAAAAATGAGTTACACTTGGTTACTTCTCTATAAATTGCATCTTGTATTAGTTGTACCAGTTGTTTCCCGTTCATAGTTTCTTAAGGGATATATTTGATAGCCAAACCATTTTTTAATGCCCCATTATTAGTTAATAAGGAGGTCCACATAGAATCTTGTTGTGTGTGGTAGCGTTAAACCCAACAACTACAATGTTGTGAGCAAGTGGAGATTGAGATCCTCTTGTTGCAGATCTGGAAACTGTTGTTTCCTTCATTCCTCGGGTATTCAAGCTATGCTTCAATTCATCTAGTGTGATGAATATTAGTTGTACCCTTCTAAACAATTTATCGGCCTAGAGGAGGTGCTAGACTCATGGGTGGTTTTAAACCTAGTGGGTAGTGTTGTGCTAATTTATTTCCCTTGGTCTCCATGGTTCATTAGTGGTATAGAATTGTGTATCATAGGATTAAGATTTTTTTGATTTCTTGCTATACATCTTTCACGACCTCTAGCCATGGCAGCCACTAGCAGCGAACGTTAAACTAACGTGAGCTACCTTAAGAATTATTCTGTTTCTTCTCTTCATTTCTGAATAATGCTAATTCAACACAACATTGTAATTCCTATTTGATGTTAAATTTTTGAAGTATTGACTAAATTAAATTTGGTTAATTTTGCAAAGGAATAAGTTTATATTGTGTGATTGGAGCTTGTCCATCTTGTATAACCGCTTCAGCTTGTTTGAACAAATTGGGCATAAAATGTTGTGTTAGAAAAAAAATATTTTTGTGGCTGTTTGTGGAAATAAAGACCATGATAGACATCATTTGCATTTATCTATGGATATTTGTTCATTACCTTTCATGACACATGCAACTTAATCACCAAAACATTTGCCACAACAATGAATTGTGTCGATACTTTGGTGGGTAATTCATTTTTATGGCAAAAACTTTTGTGATTAATTTCCATGTGTTATAAATGGAAATGAACAGTAGTTCTTAGATAAACGCAAGTGAAGTCTATCGTAACTCATAATTTCAAAAAATAGCCACAAAAGTCATCATTTTCTAAAATGACATTCTTATGCCCAATTCATCCAAACAAGCTGAAGAATGTATACCTACTAGAGCACCTCTTACGACAACCACTTCTACTTATTTGTTTGCAAAATTAACCATTGAAATATAAATATCCAACAACCAATGCATTCTAAAAGTTACCTGAATTGTTAGAGTGGTTTCATCGGAAGTCTTGAAAGGATTACGATCTAATGGCAGAATGATGGATCAAAATTATTAATATTGAACCCTAGAAGAAGCATTGCTAGTGTGATTCCCTTGAGATTTGTATTCATTGGAGAATTCGATTCCATTTATGTTAAAGAAAATCTTAACACTCTTAGAGGACTTATGCTTTCAATGTTCTATTGAGGTGATGTCTAGATATATGTTATGAAATTAATTTCTATTAATTGTCCTTTTATTTGTGTAATAGGTAAAAATACAATACCTTAATGATAACTTTATAAGATTTTGTTCTTTAAATTCATAAAAAATGAGCACTTTAAAACACATCCTAGTAATGTGAATTAAAGATGTTGCGTCAATTTAACGCTCAAAAAAGTCATGATTTTCACCCTCCAAAATATCAGTCAAAGTAATCTAGTTTTGGATTAGAAGGTAATTAGTCAAATGTGGTCAAAATTTTCTTAAATTTCACCTCCTCAAATCTTTCCTTTTCTTTAAAACAGACTAGAACTATAACATCCCAAACAAAAATCACAATCAAGACTCGAATCATTCTTCATTTTTCAATACGATTGTAGGGACTGATTCTAATTTTTTATGGTGTTATGGTCAGTAGACGTAATACCTAGAATTTAATAAAGATATAAAGGAAAATTCATTCAAGTAAACTATCTGCCTTTTATTTTGAGTAAACTTAAATAGACCATATCTTTTAGCACATAAAGATTTAAGTGACACATGACTTAGAAAATTGAAGATCGTTGAGTGTCCAAGTTTGCTAAATTTCAAGATTTAAGTAAGAACTTATGACTATTTCAATGAACCTTTTGCATTTAAGGCATTCTATTCATTCTAGGTGATGTATATTGTTTTACATTTCCTTTTTCTGACTAGGCTAGAAAGTTCTTCCTTACTCAATTAAGAGTGTACTCAAATTCTAAATCCCCTACTCACGTTATTAAGTTTTCATGCCCAAGGGTACCACCTAGATGAAACATGGCGTATGCAAACCCTGAAAAACTACACGCAGACCACTTTGTTGTCATAAAATAAGAAATAGAACAATAAGACTAAAATAATAGTTCATGTCACATTTGGGGAGCACCCCCTAGAGGTACATGGTGCACTTGACCTCTCGAAGGTCTTATACAATCCCATATTTATTATTCGTCACATTGAAATAGTAAATTTACCAGAAAATTTAGAACTTTTCATAGCACATCAGATGCTAGAAACTAAACTTCATATAAATATAAAATATAAATCACAATACATATTTAGACAATTTTTGGGTTGATACCTGCCCAAGATAAGTGTCCGTCAACGAGATTTCACAAAAGGGCCGTTGGTTGACCAACTGGCCGTCGTTTGGTTTGTCGATTGACACTGCCAAGGCAGTGTCTCGACTAGCCTTGAGTCCTTCTTGTGGGGCCTTCTCCGGGGTGCTTTAGAAGCCATACCCGGACGTTTCAAACGTAAATACAACCCTTAACAAGTTTTATACCTCCCATATGAATTTCAAAAAAAAAAATACTCACAACTCATCCAAACAGGCTAGGCCCCATCAAAACACACTTGAGCGTCTTAAGGTCCATATTTCGAACGCTTTTGACGTTCTTGGTCGTTTGACCTCCAAACTTCTCTAAACTCCATATTCCATGTTTAAAAATAATTATAACTCATTTAAGACTTTATAAGCTCATTAACTACAATATATAAATACGTATAGACACAATGAAGTACATAGGTGACTAGTCGTCGAACTTTTTAGTCGTCCCTTGACGTTAAACTTCCAAATAAACTCAAACTTTACACAGTGCCTCAACCATATTATATGTCTTTTTATGACCTTATAAACTTTATGCAAACATGTTAGGCTCTAGAAACCCTAACTCATTTTGGGATCTTAAAATATCCCCCAGATAGGAACATTCGTCCTCGAGTGACACTTAGAATACTTTAATCACCACAAGGACTTCAATGCATCATAGAGCAGTTCATAACATTTATAACATCATCAAATCATTTTCGCACTCAATGCACACAAGCAAGCAAAACTATTACTCACTTACTCTTTAATCCATCAAACATAAACGCTCTTATCATGTTCAAGGAGGAACATCCTTCTCCAAATCATAACATGGTCATTACACTTCAATTTATTTATAACTCATCTTTCAACAATTCTTTTAGTCACACTTAGGCAGATTTCAACAACACTCAAGAAGCAATTAGGCACTCATACTTCAATGCACATATACTTAAGTTAATTGAATAAACAAAGATTTTTATTAGACCTAGTGCTATGAAGGTCATACTCAACCATACCATGCTTAGTGGTGTCCATGGAAGAATGTCCTTCTCCTTAACACACTTAAATGTATTATGAGTTCACACCTAAGCAAAGTACATGGTTAATTTCCTCCAAAAATGAGAATTTTTCAAATTTTAAACAAGGCATGCTGATTTTTCCTTCCTAGTGAAGTCTAAATGGTAAGTCACTATAAGTACATCACAACAAATAGGAAGTCATTTCACAAAATTTCAATTTCTAACATAGTACTCACCTTCGCAGTAAGCATCATTTGGGAAGAATCACACAAATCATAGGCACACACATGAGCACTTAGATAAACATGCTTTCATTTTTTACGAGTGAGCCTACAATTAAGCATTCCAAATCATAAAAGTCACATAGTTTTCAAGAGACTCAACATATTAAATTTTAAAGAGACTAAACTTTTAATTATAAGGCTAAAGATTTCACCTCACAAGTGACTATTACCATGTTTCTTATCTTATCTCATCAAGTAAAATGCACAATGTAACAACCCTAAAAATGAATACGCTAAGCAATGTTTAATATGTCTAGAATGTCTACGATTAGACTGGGTTCACACGGATTGATGTGCGTCGAACCAGACCTCTGAACCCTTTCGACAGTCAATCCAACTAACTTAGGGAGTTAGTTGGGCTAGTAAAGGTTTGGTCCATCCATGTAAGGCTCCCGAATATGAAGATTTATCTGGATGAGTCTTTATCGGACTTAAAATGGGAAAATCTTAAGTTTGGAGGGTTTAGGGGTAAAATGGTCTTTTTCGAGGCTAAGGTTAATATCTTAATTACCATAAATATGTAATTAATTATTAAATTAATTTGGTGGAGGGGCAGTTTGGATAGAAAGGGCAATAATTGCCCATTGAGCAAAATCATGCTCCACCCGGATTCAAACCTAGGTGGGAGTAATGATTTAACTTGATTGTTTATATTGGAGAATTTATTTAATTAATTAATATTTAAATGCTGATTTAATAAAAACTAAAATTATATTATTATTAATTAATTAATTAATTAAATAATGGGGCGGTTTGGGTCAGGTCGACCCGAAGGGACCCGTTATCGCGATGGGGACGTCACAGGTTCGATCCTCGACGGAAGCGATGCACAAGTGAATTAAAATGGTGTATAAAATCTTATTTTTTTTGTAAGGGCAACAGGTCCTTTCACGTGTGATTTAAATAAATCAGATTTGTACAATTTAACAAAACCTTGTTTTGACTAAGTCTAAAACTACATTCCTAATCCTAAGGAACCACTCAATTCTGACGTTTATCTCTCTCTCCTTCACGTCTATCTCTCTCTCATTTCACAGTTTCTTTCTGGATGCCAAACGTGACAAAAGTCCGAAAACAGAAGTCCTTCACACTTGAAGAACTTGCACACAAAACACAAATGAGAAAGTAATCTGAAAACGTTAAGCAAAACGTAATATACTAGTCGCTTAAGGGGTGATTTTGAAGATTGGACGTTAATTTGGAGAAGTTTTGGGCAGAAAGTTCAGTGTGAAAACAACGTTAAAATCAAGTATGGGTTTTCTTACTCTTGGTCTCTTTCCCAAGACAACCTTAAGACTCAGATAATTCTATTCCGAAACTAGGATTGTTCCCCATTACATGTTTCCTGTCACTAGCTCCTACCACTGATCTTAGGTTGGTATGTTTTCTGGTAGATTAGGTATGAAGTGTTATTTTCCTGATAATGTGTTCGGAATCGTATGAACGATGAAGCATGTCTGCCGAAATTTCGTGAAAAATGTATGTGTATATCGTGACATGATTTTCCGTTTTTAATCCTTAAAAATGATATATTTTTATGGTTGAATTTTATGTGCGAATGTTTGTGTAAATCATGAGGTGTAAAATGTGGTAATGTTTCTGGATTTAATGGTAATTCTTGGCTGAGTATAATCATAAAATGATTACACTTAAATATGCAGTATATGATCCATGAAATGCCTTAAGAATTAACGTAGGAATGATGATAAAAAGATGCTGAAAATAGTGAATAAATTTCCAACATTTGGTAGGTTGTGTTCGGCCAAACAAAGTGGTACAAAATGCAATGAAAAATGAATGTAAAATAAGTGAAATCACTAGGGATTGAACCCAAGACATCATTACATGAAAGCAACAAAAAAAAATCAACAAAAGATTGATAGAAAAATGGATTGGAATAGACCAACTTTCCAGCTTGCTGGAAATTGGGAGTATCGCCCAAGGATGAGGAAAATTAGCGATTTTTTAAAGATTTGTTTAAATGTGAGGTCACTGGGGATTGAACCCATGACATTACCAAATGAAAATTACATTAAAATTTCATGAGAAAAACGAAAGGAAAAATAGATGTGGTGAGTGGGGATTGAACCCGCAACCTCTTGAATGGATGAGAGAGTTAGGAGAAAAATAAAGGAGAAAATACAATGTGGAGAGTGGGGATTGAACCCACAACCTCTTTAATGGACGAGAGAGTTAGGAGAAAAATAAAGGAGAAAATAAAATGTGGAGAGTGGGGATGGAACCGACAACCTCTTGAATGGATGAGAGAGTTAGGAGAAAAATTAAGGAGAAATAAATGTTGAGACTGGCGATTGAACCTACAAACTCTTGGATAGGTGAGAAAGTTAAAATATAAATTAAAATAAAAATAATGAGCTTGTGGGGGATTGTACCCACAACCTCCTTGCCTTAAAACGAAAAAGGGGAGGAGAACAAGAAAAAAATATTATGGGGTTGATGGGAATTGAACTAGGTCCTCCCAAATCTAAAAATTGCATATTATTAAGTTTAAAATAAGATTAAGTGTTGTTCAAGGGATTTGAAATCGGGTTTCCTTTCCCAATTCCATATTGACACATAAGTCATACGTAAACAAATATTTAATGAATGCTGCATAAGTCTTGTACCACATAATCTTGGATAAACATGAACCACTTAGAGAAACTATGAATCAAGCCTCATGGATTGTATGTGTAGACTCATAAGTCTAGCATACGTTTAAAAGTAACTGATCCTAAGATGTATGTGATAAAATAATGTAACACTAGTAGGGTTAACTACGAGTGTGAAACACACTAAATGGGCAAGTGCATTGGGATATGATGAAATGAACATTCACGTGAAGGGGTGAGTAATTATGAAAAGCAAATGTGTTAAAGTTAATGAATGAGGTGACAATATGAAAAGAGGCTTATGTGAAATATGAGAGAAATCTAAAATGATCCTAAGTAAATGTTACCAAAACATACTCACCTATGAGAGTGTAAAGTTAATGAAGAGACCAGTCTCTATGAACACTCTAATGAAAGTATTAAAGTTAATGCATACTTTATACTAATGATGAGATGAGAAATCATCTAATGAGCTATGATGTCCTCATACTAGAAGCCAGCATCTATGATGTATGAGTTGAATGTAATGAAACTTTATACTGAGCACCGTAAGACTAGCTATTAGCGGTGATGCCTTCCTTCTGAAAGGGCGGAGGTTCACGTAACTCTCATGAGATGAGACTGTCCGTCATGTCAGGTATGGGTCTCCTAAAATCTCCTAGTCTTTGAACCTATACTGCCAATATAGAAATCTAGCAGGGTTCGACTCCCTATATACGCTAGCATGTTCGGGTTACTTTGGCTGGTGATTCCACCTCTTTTCGATGTGGGGCAGGCACTGGATTTCATGATGCTCACATGATCTATGTCGGTTAAGGTTAATGTTCCCAAAGAAATAATGAGGCCAGGCTCAACAAATGCACATAATGAAATGAACGATACGAAAGGTGTTAGGATAGGATGATCAAGAGGTGAGCTAGACTTAAGTAATAACATTAGGTTATTCTTGGTCATTGAACATCAAATCTGATGAGAGTCTTAAACTACATCTTTGGTATAACGGGTGGCTGCACTAGTATATGAAAGAATGAAAATGAAGTACGTATGAATGAATGAAGCAGACTCTGTGTTTGTTAAAGAAGACTCCCTAGTTGAGGTCCCATATGTTGAGCCCTCATTTTGGGAAATCCAAGTCCATGATTCCAAGGTCTCATGGCATATGAAAGAATGATATGAACTATGTGATGTTATATGTGTAATATGTTATGTGATGTTTGCAAAATGATAAGTATGATGATGCATGTTACTCTCATGCATGACTTTCGTAATCCGAAATTGGCAAGTCCACTGACTTGACATTCCATAATTCATATCGATAGGAAAGAGCACTTCTTAATAATGCATGTCCTTGGTGTATTCTTGCATATACCCAAACTTAGTACAAGTGTGTAATAATTCCATACAACTTTACATTTTTATGTGCACGCACTAGTGGACGTTAGAGCTTGCAGGTCGACGCTGAAGCTATCCGGACGTGGAGCATTCACTGGATTTGGTAGGACCTCATGATTTCAAGGATGCTTGACCATTATATTATAGCTTAGATAAAGGTTTGAGTTAGTGGAGTATGTTCCACTAGCGTTTCTCTCTCATCTTATTTCACACATTGTATTGGTGCCAATTTAGCAAGTATACACTTAATGAAGTATGGAACTATTTGTTTCATTTGATAATCTTAATATTAGATGGTTGATTGTAAACGTTTATGAGTTTAAGTAGAGTGTCTTTTATGTATTTTAAGTCATAAAAAGTTCAAATTTCCGCTAAAATTAACCAAGATGAAGTAACGATGACGTAAGTAGGGTTGTCTGCGACCTCTGAGAGGTCAACAACACCGTTCTTATCTGGGGTCTAGACTCCGGTCGTGACAAAGTTTGTATCAGAGCAATAGTTTAACTTCTGAGGATAACAAGTTCACATTAACCACATTCAATAGTTTCTAAGTCATGGTAGTGAAGTGCACAACTATCCTGAATTAGAGACTGCATGATGCATAGGAAAAATTCCCTTCTTCTGATTTTATCGTGCCTTTTCCTAATGTCTGAATTCTTGGTGTTAGGAGAGTGTCTAACATAAATCCTTAATGTTTCCAGAAAATGAATACTAGGAGGAACGCTACCTAGAGGAGAGGAGGAGCAGCTGCTGGGGGTAACCAAGTTCCACCCCAGGCTTCAGCTAAAGGAGTGTCCATGCCAGTTAACCCAACGCAGTTGACTGATGCGGATGTGCAGACCACTCTGGATCAGATGGCTCAGGACATCACCATGTAGGCCCAGGATATCACGGCCCAGGCTAACAGATAGAATGTTCAGAGGGAGGAATCACCAGTACGTAGCATATCTAAAAGGCTACGAGATTCCACGAGGATGAATCCTCCTATTTTCACAGGGTCCAAGACATCAGAGGATCCGCAGGAGTTTGTGGACGAGATGCATAAGATTTTGGTAGGCATTGGGGCCACATACACGGAGAAGGCTGAGCTGGCTTCCTATCAGCTCAAGGATGTTGCACAGACTTGGTGCAAGATGTGGTAGGATAGCCGAGCGTTATGCGGAATTCTGGTCACTTGGGAGTTGTTGAAGACAAACTTCCTAGAGAAATTCTTCCCCAGGGAGATGTGGGAGGCCAAGGTTGAGGAATTTATCAACCTTAAGCTGGGATCCATGACAGTCAGGGAGTATTCCCTAAAGTTTGTTAAACTGTCAAGGTATGCCACTTCCCTTATGTCTAACAGCAGGGATGAGATGAGCAGGTTCCTCACAGGAATCACCGGAGATCTGTAGGAGGAGTGTCGGGCTGCGATGCTCCACGATAACATGGACCTCTCAAGGCTGATGGTGCATGTCCAGCATATAGAGGACTGCCAGAAGAAGAGGGGCGTCTGTGATGCTAGGAAGCCTAAGCCTTCTGATCAGGCAGGTCCTAGCAATGGTGGCAACATGAACAACATCGACATCCATGAGCAGCCCAGATTCAAAAAGGGCCATCAGAGTTCTGGGAAATCTAACTTTCAGAGGAGTGGCAGACCCGAGTCCGAGAAGGGCAATGGAGGAGATGTACAGCGTCCCAGAAAGGAGTGTGCCAAGAGTGGCCGTGATCATAGTGGAGAGTGCAAAAAGGGCACTAATGCCTGCTTTGGTTGCGGAAAGAACGGGCACATGGTCAAGGACTGCCCACAGAATAGGGGTCAGGCTTGAGATAATGCTCAGCCTAGGCCTAATCCAAGGGTGCAGCAGCAGCCGAGACTCCTAAGAGGAAAAGGTTCTACGCCCTGAAGGGCAAGGAGGAGTAGGAGAACTCCCCTGATGTGGTCACAGGTATGTTGCAAGTATTCTCCACTTCTGTTTATGCCTTACTTAATTCAGGGTCTATGCTTTCCTTTGTAACTCCTTTGCTTGCTCTCACTTTTAGAGTATTGCCTGAAGTGTTGCATGATCTTATAGTGGTTAGTACACCATGAGGAAAAACTTAAGAACTGATAGAGTATACAAGGATTGCCCAATAGTTGTATGAGGTTAGACTTCCTACTCTTAAGTCAAAGTTTCCTTATATCTCCATTCTTTGTTGCTACTACTTGATTGTGCATAGTAGTTATGTTACGATATGATTGACATTGTTCTACATTATAAGAAGTTTCATTCGGGAACGAATGTTCCTATGGGGGGGATAATGTAACAAACCAAAAATGAATATGCTAAGTAATGTTTAGTGTGTCTAGAATGCCTACGATTAGACCGGGTTCACACGGATCGATGTGAGTAGAACCATACCTCAGAAACCTTGCAACAGCCAAGACAATTAACTTGGGGAGTTATTTGATCTAGGAAAGGTTCGGTCCATCCATGTAGGGCTCTCAAATATGAAGATTTACCCGGATGAGTCTTTACCGGACTTAAAAAGGGGAAATCTTATATTTGGAGGGTCTATAGGTAAAATTGTCTTTTTCTAGGCTAAGGGTAGTATCGTAATTACCCTAAATATGTTATTAATTATTCAATTAATTTGGTGGAGGGACATTTTGGGTAGAAAGGGCCGCAATTGCCTATTCAGCAAAATCTTGCTCCACCCCGGTTCGAACCTAGGTGGAAGCAATGATTTAACTTGATTATTTATATTGGAGAATTAATTTAATTAATTAATATTTAACTGCTTATTTAATGAAAAGGAAAATCAGATTATTATTATTATTAATTAATTAATTAATGGGGCGGTTTGGGTCGGGTCGACCCGAAGGACCAGTTTTCACAATGGCGACGTCACGGGTTTGATCCTCGACGGAAGCGACGCCCAAGTGAATTAAAATGGGGTTTAAAATCTGAGATTTTTATAAGGGCAATAGGTCCTTTCACGTGTCATATAAATAAATCGGATTTTTACAATTTAACAAAACCTTATTTTTACTATGTCTAAAACTAAAATCATGCATGTCCTTGGTGTGTGCTTTCATATACCCATACTTAATACAAGTGTGTACTAATCCCATACAACTATACATTTGTCGGTGCAGGCACAGGTGGACGTTACAGCTTACAAGTCGACGCTGAAGCTATCCGGACGTGGAGCATTCATCCGGAGTCGGTAGGCCGTCATGCTTTCGAGGAGGCTTGCCCATTATATTCTAGCTTAGATATAGATTTGAGTTAGTGGAGTATGTTCCACTAGAATTTCTTTGTCATCTTATTTCAGACATTGTATTGGTGTCATTTTTGCAAGTATACACTTAATGCAGTATGGAACTATTTCTTTCATTTGATGATCTTAATATTAGATGGTTGATTGTGAACGTTTATGAGTTTAAGTAGAATGTCTTATATAAATGTTAAGTCACAAAAAGTTCAAATTTTCCGCTAAAATTAACCTAGATGAAGTAACGATCACGTATGTAGGGTTGTCTGCAACCTCTGAGAGGTCAACGACGCCGGTCTCGTCTAGGGTCTCGATTTCGGTCGTGAAGCACAACTAGCATATCAAGATGCAATTTAACATGAGAAAACATGGATTTTAGCAAAAAAAAATTCTTTCATCCACTTTAGAATCTGAAAATATCCTTAAGGTAATTTTAATAAATTCTTACCAAACATATATAGTTCATGCAATTCATACTTTATGCAATACTCTATTCATGAACAAGATTACTAAGAATTTATTATATTCAAGTTCAAGTAAGAATAGAAGGACAAGATAGAAAATATCTACGACCTTAGTACTCCATAACCCTCCCCCACTTCGGGTAAACCCAATTAAGAGCACCCTAACCCAAACTTAAGTGGATCTTAACTTAACAACCTTTATGAGCAACCTAACCCAACCTTAAGTGGATCTTAACTTAACAACCTTTATTTTTCATCACTTACAAGTGATTACTACTTTAGAAGGATTTACAGTAAGTTAACATAGGAACACCATGGTATTCTACACCTTATCATCTAGGAAATTTATCCCCAATTATCAAGTTTGGTCATCTCATTAGACCACATAAGGTTTTCGTACAATAAAAGTCGGCACCAAGGTCATACATCATTAGGGGAAGCAATATAGGAGATTTAGTCTTACGGACTTCTTCTTTTTTCTCAACATTAATGTAAGGTAACTTCTACGTCAATCAAACCCACATCATCACCCTACAAAGATAAGAGTACTACCATCCATTCTAGGGAAACATCAATTCCACAACTTAAAGGGACAAACAACATAATAGAAGTTAGAAATAATTCTACAACTCATCATGCCATAAGTCTCTCATTCTTTATTGCTAATAGAAATTTTCCTTTTTGTATTCATTATAATGTTCATATGCATCAATTCTATACACATTTCATGAACTTCAAAAAATGCAACATTTAGGCAATTGGTGGGGAAAGCATGAAAATATAAAATACAAAACTTTACCAAGGCAAGCATACTATCATAACACCTAGGATCGAGTCTATACAAAAGACTCCAATCCATGCTAGGAAACTTATCAAGGACCACACGTATACAAAGGGAAACATTGAGCACTTTTAAGCACATATTCTTAGGGTAGCATGCTTCCATAATTAGTCACTAAGAATTTCACGTTCAAATTGTATCATAAGTTTACCATCATGCAAAACCATATAGTAACACATTATTCCAAAAGAAACTCATGTCAACCGTAATAACTTCTATTTCACAAAAATCTCATATAAATATATAGCCATAATTGGCATCACATCATCAAAATATGCCAAAATTAACCTTCACACGTAATCATTCAACCATAAAACCTAGATAAGCATTTAAACTCACCTTTTCTATCTCAAGCATATAGAACAATCTCATCCAACCAATCACATCTAAAAGACAACCGGACAAGAAAACATAAGAGAGAGAGATCTTATAGACTTGAGTTCTATGACACAATAAGAGAATGATAAAGAAGGGAAACTCTATCGTCCTATAGACTCTCGTACCATTTGATGTGTCGCGACTCACACTCAATGATACAAGACTCTACTAGACGTGTCAATATGAGACTTCTTGGACCCTAAACAACTTTTAAAACCTCATTATGTGATACCACGTTTGTCACATCGGGGGAGCATCCCCTAGAAGTAACGTAGCGTACTTGACCTCTCGGAGGTCTTATACAAGCCCATATTTATCATTCATCGCATTGACATAGTAAATTTAGCGGAAAATTTAAAACTTTTCATAGCACATCAGATGCTAGAAACTTAACTTTATATAAATATTAAAATATAAGTCATAATACATATTTAGAACCTAAGTCTCTTTTCCATCTTAGACTCAACAATCTGAGAATACATTAGGGACACGACCCTTAAAACATAATACATAACTATACAACATATAATAAGCTTTACATTAAGACAGGAGTAGGGAATCCTTGGAACTTAAGGACCACGTTCCTTGATCTTAGTAATCACATATCAAGCTCCTCAATCATGATATCCTTTTAAGCATCCATAACCTACAGTTTGTGTAAAAAGTAGAGAATAATCGGATTAGTACAAGAATGAACAATCATGCAAACACATGCATTTAAAAGGGACATTTTCTTGAAATCATACTTCATGCATTTTTCAGTAAATCTTTATAAAACTTTTAAGCAATAGTATTTATATCATTGATATACTTCATATAAACATATTCAAATGCCCAACATTACGTAAGATCACATATAGAACTTATGACATTTTTGAGTCACATTACAATAAGCTTTTTTCCCTTAACAGTGAGCATTATTTCTTTTTATTCATTAACTTCCCAAGTAACCTTTTAGTGCTACTTGGTGCAATGTATCACCTTAAGATCACAGAAAGCATGCATAAACCTACATAAACCAACACATATCCTCATATAAGCATAATACATCAAAGACACATTTAAGGCAAAACCTTAGGACATTACAGTTAGCTACACCAATTTACACATATATTTACTTTTCTTCATATACATCATTATTAGACCTTATTCATGACCCCAATATTAATATACTAGTTAAATGAACATATGAAGCCCCATAACCCCATACATTCTTAGTAAACCCTTCATGAAACCACAAACCTTAACATTCAATTCATACATCAACAAGCAAGTGAAGACAACTTCATTCATGTCAATATAAGATCTTCATCATATAGTCATTTAGACCAACATAGTGCATATAAGGATAGGATCACATCTTATAGATTCATACCATGCACATCTTCATAATAAGTAGACCAATACTACAAAGTCATGCATACGGATATAAACATAATCATACATATTGGGCCACCTTCCTAGGACTTCCTAAGGAGCTACTTGTGCAATGTCTAGATGGGTTCATTACTTCCACATATCCTAAGTAACTTACCTTAAGTCCTCCTATTTAGGATCCTATTCATTTACTTCCATTGTCAATTTTACTTTAGGGAAACTATAGCCTTAAGCGACACTAAGACCATGGGTGCTAAACATGAAATTCGGTGTTGTAGAGACTTCCACCAATGGAAGGTGTTCCTACCTAGCCAAGGTAGAAAATTAACACATGCTAACATACTAAGTGATATCACATTGCTAGATCCAATGTCACAAGCATTGTTATGGAACTTAGAGGTACATGTGAAAACCCTCTTTATGCAAAAATGGGCATTATGGTTATTCACTTATGGAAACCCTATTTATGCCTGTTGAGGAATTGTGGTTATCCACCTAATGAGGTTTATGGTAACCTACCTTCCTAGTATAGGAAGGGACACACACTCATATTCAAGTTCACTCAGTGCTAAGCTAATTTCCCTTTATTGAAAAGCCATTATTACATTACTTTTATAAAATATAGGCTAAGGAGATTCATCCCCTCATATGCTTAGCTCATAGGTCCTAGATGAAAGTTCATCAACCTAAAATGTGAGAATATCCATTCAAATGGACGTAGCATATGTATTAGCACTATCTAGTTTAGGATACACTTGAGCACACCTTTTCAAGGCTCCTCTATTGACTAGATTATCATTCATGTGTATGTGTATACTTATATGTGAGCAAACCTTTCACATATCACCTTAAATAACACATGTTCATACATTCATATTCATATATATATTAAAACCAAAACTAGAACTATCCTATCAAGGTACACAAGTGCAATGCATACGCAAAGTCCCATACCCTTGCCCATACTAGTACACCTATCAAGTCATACTAGATAAGAAAACACATATCATATTTTCATAAACATCATCTTAACATGCATAGTAGTACAGCGAATACGAGAACTACATTTAATTTAGACACTATGACCTATACTAATTGTAACATGCATGTAAGTGAGTGTGTGTGTACATTGATCAACATGATCACATAATGGCTAACAACAACAGATTGAGGCAGCCACCCTCTTATACCATAATACTCTTCCAAGAATAGACCACACAACACACAATAGCATAGGAGACAAGTCAACTTCATATTACACTTAAGACTCCTAACTTGTGCTATTCATGCATTCACATAGGGGTACATAGGTAAGGAGTTATTAACCATTTTTATCTTATTAATGTCACTACCTATACTTTACCCTATCATGGATGTATACATGCTTATACAATGGTCATACAACATAGATCACTACTAGAATAGGAAAGTAGGCATAAACTTGTCATAGTATCATCATAAACACATGTTCATATGTTTGTCAATTTGCCTTCCAGGCCAACACATATATAATGAGAATAAAGAAAACACTGCCACCATAAGTGGGTCATACCACACAATGTCATACAAGGCTTAATAAACTACATTAATATAGCAAAGTAGAGAGATGAGCCATTATTACAAATTCATCAATATTTGATCATCTTTGATCAATACTCCTGTATCATCATCTATACATTATAGAGAAGTAGCTATAAGTTCTTAAATCATAAACGAAACCATGTACAAGTCGTCACAAGAGCAAGATACAACTAGTACAGTACATCACATAAATGGTAGAAAGTAGGGAGTTATAGATCATCATGTAACTCTCGTAGTTTTGCTAATCAATCATCATGCATTAATAACATACATTTGCGGAAGTAGCTAAATAGATATAAATAAAATCTAAATCATGCTTCATCTACCCTAGAACTAAGATCACATAATGTTCATTACAACATTAAAATTGTACGCTAGAAGAATTTAGATCAATTCATGCCAAGGCTCCTTTTCATTGATAATCAATCATTCATACTCACAATTCATTAATATCATCAATATAATGCAGTAGTTAAGGACAATATAATCTACACGAATCCTACTACAATTGCTATAACCTCTAGATCATAGTGAACATGATATTTTTGACATCAATGGAAAGTAGAAGAATCATAGACTAATTGATATTGATCAACATCACTTATTTACAGTTCATCAATAATATCAAATTAAGAAAGTAGATACAACCATTTCTACACAATCGAATTCCACATTATATCATTAAGAGGCCAATGTTACAGTGAATTATTGAATACTAATCTAAACATGTTCAAATTCTCATAAAATAATCCACATGGATCTTCATCCTCAATTCAACGCCAATTCACGTAAACAACAGTATATATAACCACTTCAACATAATAGAATAATAATTCAATCGATAACAAGTCAAGATCAGAAAGCCCATGCAAGGACTAAAATCGATTTAGAGAGGGAACATGGATTCAATATGCAATTGGAGTAAAATCACGTTCAAACCAGTACATTAACACCAATTCAACATGATTTAATCATGAAAAACATTTTGAGAATGAACCCATGGATAAATTGAAGAAGAGGAGGTTTGATCATGAAACTTTCTTTGAAAACATTAAGATTAACTCTCCAAGTGAAAGGTTACTTAGAGATGAAGGATCACCATATGTTTTTAGACATGAAAATCTCTAAAACATGGTGAAGAAATCATGACAATCCAAGCTCCAAGCAGTTCTTGATCTTCAACAACAATGGAGGTTTCTAGAGAAAATATTTATGGAGGGAAAGGTTCAATTTCGTGAGAGGGTATTGGGAATGAGTTCTTCACGTGTTTGATCCTTTATATACACCAAAATATAGGTAAATTAATCAATTATAGTCAGTTTAGGACGTGGGGTAAATTTCCATTGACCCCTTAAATAAAACAGTCACAATGCAGTAGCTACAGGCCACCATCGACAGAACCCTCCGACTGGTCGTTGGTCAATCGATTGGTCGTCCTTTGGCTTCCGTCGGTTGGTCCTTATCCAATTTTCGCGGGTCCCTGTAGAATTCGCGCCCAAAAGTTTCCAACGTAAATAAAACCCTTAACATGTTGTAGACCTCCAACATGAGTTTCAACCACAACAAATACTCGGAACTCGTACAAACAGTCTACGCCCCATCAAGACACACATGAGCGTCTTAAGGGTCATTTCTCGAACGCCTTGGACGTTCTTGGTCGTTTGACCTCCAAACTTATCGAAATTCCATATATGATCTTTAATAATCATTATAACTCATTTAAATACTTCATAAGGTCATGAAATAAAATATAGAAACACATATAGACACATGAGGCACATAGGTGACTAGTCGTTGAACGTTTTGGTCGTCCCGTGACGTTTGACTTCCAAATCACCTCAAACTTTAAACACTGCCTCTAAACCATATTATAAGTCATTTTAGGACCTTATAACCTTAATAAAAACCATGTAGACACCCTAACTCATTTTGGGGTCTTACAAAGCCAAAACATATGAGGAACAAAAAATGGAAGTCTCAAAAACTTGTCTCATAATAGCAATATAATACAACTGAAATGAATTTGTCCTAGACCATAAATCATGTTTTAAAAAAAGAAGAAATAAAGTGAAACAGTAAATTTCATCCTCAGAACATGAGGACACCAAAAGCACAAAAATATGTCAAAGCAACCTCTAGACAAGAAATTGAGCAACCTCACTGTCAAACCCTACATTTGGGGTTATGTAGGCCAATGTATGACTTAGTACAAAACAATGTACCAAGTATTACAACAATACTAAAATATTTTAATAATTCTATGAGGAAAATTTTATTTCATGACATGAAATTGAGAATGTTAAAACATGATAATTTGTTGAATCGTGGTAAATGCAAGCTAACTTAACCTTTAAATTATTGAGCTCATATGAGATCCTTCTTGAAGTAACCTTAGTCAATTATTACCTATGGGGATTAGCCTCTAACCACATAGACAACATGTGAGTTATAACATGATCCCAATTTCTCACACAATGAAAAGGGTTGTCTTACTTACTATGGGGTAGAACCATGAATTTCTAGCTTAAGTGGATCCACATTATATTCAACGTATGGGGGTACATTGTTAAGGGATAGGGAGATTGCTACTACAAATATGACCTCTACTCATGGCAAAGATTCTATCTCATGACATTTCTTCTAGAAACCCGACATCTACTACGAAAGAGCTTCCATCCCATCAATAACCTCTCGATTATAAGCATAAATCCCATGGAATAGTAATTTCTCACTTGATTTCATTATTCATTTAAAGTTTTCCCTTGGACAACCAATACAAGATAATTTCACTAATATAACTCTTACAGGTTGATTCAATTAGGTGAAAAAGCCTTTAAACCTAAGAATCCTCTTCTATTTGAGAAAACCTCTCACATCATGCTATTATCATGGAACTTTACTCTCAAATCACCCTTAAAACATTTGCATATATTTAAGTAGAAAATGCATAAGCCTATAATTAACCTATTGAGGTTCAAATCCCACTTTCAATCATCCATACATAGGAAAAATTAGATATTACTTTCATCATAAATACATGTAAATATTTCAAGACATAATGTTATAACACTATTCCTTGAACATTATTACCCCACATCATATGATTAGTAACATGAAACACATGGGGATTACATGGGTTCATAGGAAAATCGTCATATTTCATCAATTCACGCCTAAGACATCATAATTAAATCAATAGAGTCGACAATGAATAGGACCCATTAGAATTGAAGAAAACCCTAAGTCAATTGGGGAATTCAACCGTTTTAAATATAGGAATTTGGGAATCAATGGATGAAAACTATCAGACATTCAATCCAAAATCTAGCCTTCAATTGAGGAATAGTGACCTTTACTTGAAACTTTAGGTGGAATCATTCTTCTTTTTCATGTTTGTAGAGAAAGAAATCTTCGGGGAGGAGATTTAGTTTTTCTTTTATTGATTTTTAATTAATTCAGTGAATGGTTTAACTTGAATGTTTACAAATCTTATATAAGGGTCATAAATATAAGATCTAATTAATTAGGAAAAGACTCAACTACCCTTGAACATAATTGAAAGCTAACCACCAACGGACCCACTCAACGGACCGCGGTCTGACCCACGGCTTGTCATTGTGGTCAGATATTGGTCATCAAAAACTTAATATTGTGCCATTGAATAGAAGACTGTGGTCTAACCTGTTGTCTGTAGGTCGAGCTGTGGTTTTGGAACTCAAGTAACTTGGCAGGGTGACCAACTCAGAGACTCTTCTACAGTTTGTGGTTTAGCTCACACACTGTGGTTGACTCTCACGACCGAAGGGTACCCCTAGATTTAATATGGCACATAGAACTTGAAGGACTCCATACAAGACAACAGTTCTCGTAACATATGCAATAAAAATATATTAGTAAAAACACAATTCAGGTCTAAAAATTTTCATAAAGGAAAGCAGAATTATAGACATTTAGTCTAAACATATTCATCTATTACGGTATTTGAATGAAATAGGCCTTGCCCATGTAATTTTCCCTAAAAGGTAAAATATATGAAAGAAACTAAAACATAGGAAAAACATATCCTGGAACCATGAGGACTCACCAAGCATAGAAAGATACTCAAGTCCAATACATAGCAACAAAAATTATCACCTCAAAAATCAAACCCTACACTGGGGCAAAATTAGTATAAAAATACACTAAATATGATATCCATGCATAAAAATATTATATTTAATGTCATGCAATTTGACAAGTTTAAATTTCATATAAAAGGTTAGAGGTCATAAATCACAAACATGGTAAGTCAACATCATCTTTCAAACATTTGAACTCATGAACAATACTACCTAATGTAACCTTTCTTCATCATTTATGTCCATGTTCTTGTTATAGCAATAAGCCTTAACTTATATGAGACTATATGAGCCATAACATAAACACCTGGTGTTCGCTACATCGAAAAGGGTTGTCTTAGTGGCCTAAAGAAGAACCATGATTTGGTAGCATAGTTTGATCCACTAGCTAAATTACCTATGGGGAACGTATTTTATGGAATATGGAGACTTTTACTAGAAACCCCGCAACAACTAACGGGAGAGCTTCGATCTCATGAGACATCTTCTAGTAACCCGAACTTTTCTAACAATAGAGCTTTCATACTATTGTCAATATTCACTCGGTGCTAAGAATGATTCCCACTAAAATACTTATTAAATCTTACTTATATTATGTCTCATGGAAGGATGTCCTTGGCGAACAATCTGAGTTAGTTCATTAGGATAGCTCATTAGATCTTTCATGAGGAAATCTTTCACCGTCGATTTCTACATGTGTATCGTATCTTTGATTCATTTAGATGAGAAAGCCTTTAAACCTTAGAACCATAATTACATAAGAGAACCATTAAAATCATGTTAATTATGAGTTCATGAGAATAAACTTTCAATAAGCCCACAAAAACAACATACTCATTTACACTACACCCTTAAGGTGTTCTTAAAGCATTTACATAAACTTCATGAAAACATGCATAATCTCATCAACTTCTCCTTTCAAAATTCAATCCCTACTATCAATCAAGACATCTAGAATTTAAGCATTACACATGTATTTTACTAAAATATATTGACTGTATAACATCATGTATAAATTAATCAAATTCACCTTTCACCAAAAAAGACTCACATCATCAGAACAAAATCGAGAAATAAGGGAATCACATGGGTTCTTGCGGAAACATCACAAAACTATATGAAATCGTGAATTTATGCTTACAATAACATAATTCAATCATTAGAATAAAATTTAAAATGAATCCATCACTCTTGGATCAAACCCTAACAATGGGGGATTTCAATCTTTCTTTTGAAATTGAGTTGTGAAGGAACTCCATGAATGCAAGATATCATTTATGAAGTTCTGAAGGAACTCCATGAATTTGGTGTGGAAAACCTTGCTTCTTGAATTCAAGAATTGAATTCCTTCTTCTCCTTCATATTCTTTGAGTTTTTTAGTGAGAGAATTTTCGGAGAGGATGAACTTTTGGAATGTATTTGGGATTTGGAAATAATAAGTTAAATAGGTTTTTTTTTTTGAGTAATAAATACATACATAGTAACCCTAAGTTAAGTCAAAATGACCTCACTTAAGTTCGACTAAAACCGGAATTACCCAAAACAACCTTCACATTAAGGGAGCTGCCAGGTTTAATGAGGGGTCCCATGAAACGTGGTCATGACTACGAGTTGTGGTTCCCTTCTTCGACTTGAGGTGTTGGGTAGGAAATAAGTGACTTTAGCCCACAAGCCACAATCTTCATGACGGGATCTATGAGTATTGGTACCTTTATTGCGCCTTGAGGCATTGTCTAAGCTACCTCCTATTCATCCTCTACCACAAAACTCCCCTCTACGAGCCTTCCCACGTATCGTGGTCTTCACCATGATTTGTGAAGTGGATCGTAAAGAGGGAACTGTTTTGGGCAGATTTTTTAGGGCTACTATCTACCCGAACACGAGCCGTGGTGGTGGGCATGGTAGGTGGGGAAATTCCTTCACAAATAAAGGTTTACTTAGCCCACTTCTTTGTCCCTTGCCCTCCTTCCTTGACACTAACCCTCACATTTATCTCCAGTTTAGCTTACAAGTTTCCTTGTTATTAAGATATCTCCACTTGAAAACATTCTCCCTCAAATGACATTTTTGACACCTTGTGGAAGAAAAGTCGCAAGACTAGAAGCTTATCATGCATGGAACATCATAAAATGCACAAAATGAGAGAGGAAACATAACCTTCATATGAAACACATTCAATGCATCAGGGTGAAGTAGGAAATACACATAACAACCCATTATGCATGTGTTTTAAATGTTTTCCATGTTCGTAAGGAATTACATACTCCATGCTATAAACATACTCAACAAAATCTCATGCAGACATTATGCAATTTACTCTAAAAAGCATAAATAAAGAATTATCAAGAATTCATCATATGAAGCGTATAGGAAACTCATATTTAATGCACAACAACATGAGCCATCATAAGAATTCATAACTTAAGAATATCATGGAACAAATAAAACACACATGGCTCCAAAACATGGAACGAAACAAAAGGAATTATTAGCTCAAGCTAGATTAGGGGTAGAAGGAAATATATGAGGATATCAGAATATCATATCAGACTCGGTCTCCTAAGTAGAACCCTTAACCAATTGATTCCTCCACAACATATTTACGGATGAAACTTCCTTATTTCTCTTCTTCTCAACTTGCAGGTCAAAAATCAAAATCGACTTCCCTATGGGAGATACTGTCATCAAATCCAAATCCTTTCATATGGAATAATCGATGTTGGATCTTCAACACACATGTTAAGCATAGAAACGTGGAACACCAGATGCCGTGATCCTAACTCATTTGGAAAATCTAACTCATATGCAACCTTAGCATTACGCCTCAAAATTTGATATGGACCTACATAACGGGGACTAATTAGCTTCGCTTTCTTACCAAATTGGATCCCCCCTTTCATATTTGATATTTTCAAGTAGAAAAAATCATGAATATCGAACCAAAGATCCCTTCTTCTAACATCAACATAAGATATTTGTCATCTTTAAGTCGTTTTCAACATCTCTCTGATATGTTGATGTTTCTAAATGGCTTCATAAACTTGCTCAGGACCTATCAACGTAACATCACCCATCTAAAACCAACCTATCGGAAATCTAAACCTCCTACCATAAACAACCTTAAATGGAGCCATACCAATAATAGAGTGATAGCTATTATTATGGGAAAATTCCATCAATGACAAATGGCCATTCTAACTACCCATAAAATCAAACTCTTAACAAGTCTTCCAAAGTTAAGATCGTATCCTCCACTTGCCTATTGGTTTGGGGATAAAAAATCCTGCTAAGCTTAACCTTTGTACCAAGAAACTTTTTGAACGACTTCCAAAATTTGGAAGTTAAGCAATTAAAAAATAAGTGAAAATTGAATTTAGAGTATAATATTTTTATAAAATTAAAAGTGGAAGTGCAGACTCTAGGTCTCAACAAAGAAATCTATTACATTATTCAAATTAAGAAAGGGACATAACCCATACAATATAGCCCAAAAATAAATACATTTAATGAAACTACAATGTAAAGTCATTCGTCCTCGAATCATGAGGACTCATAAACATGCAAGGATAATAAGCAAATCTAAGCTTTAATCACATTGAGGATATAAATTAGAAGTGGACACTACAAGTGGAAAAGTATTAAGTAAAATAGGCGTTAGTATAAAAATTCACTAACTGAGATAACAATGCTTAAAGAATTGAAAATGTTATAAAAGAGATATTTCATTTGAAAGCATGCAATTTACCATTTTAAACTTCATCATTACATAAAAGAAACACTTTATAAATACCCTCAAGGCGCTCTTGTGCAATACAAGAATAAGACAAAAAATTCTCACACATTCTAAGCAAACAACTTAGGCTAGCATCATATTTTAGTGCAATTTAGTAAAATCTTAAAATCTTTTGAACACTTACGGGATACTTCTTCAACCATGCCTTAGTTCATTATTTAACTTTTTGATCATAAGAGAAATACTCCTTAACTAACATTAGACCATTTTAGTTTTACATGGATTTCTGCGACACCTACAGAGAAAAGGGTTGGTCTACCTTCTTAAGGTAGAATCGGTAACTCTTATCTTAGGTAGATCTACTAGATAATATCCTACAGGGGCACAGAGTTAATGGGATAAGGAGATCGCTACTAGTATCATTGTCAATTAGAACTGGTGGAGCATGAGAAAGACCTCCTTGATCAACATTGTCTCTCTCAGATCCACTAGCGAAAGGTCCTTGAGTAGTCATTTCATGTACATCATAGAGTAAGGATTAATAGAGAGATATCATAGAGAGTTAAACTATATAACATAAATTATGAGTAATGAGAAAAGCGAAATTTCCTAAGCATCTTGTAGCTTCTCATTCATAAATATCACACTCATGAACAAGAATCTACTACATATGGCTTATGGGACATAATCCTTGAATTATTCTAATACTAGTGATCTGATTACAAAGCTTTTCACGACCTCAGTACCCTCTAGATGTAACATGGTGTATAGAACCGCGAAGGAATCAATACGACCCACATAGCATATCATAACATAAGCAACAGAATAATAAGAGTAAAAACGCATTTCAAGTGTAATATTTTCATAAAAGAATCACGGAATTCTAGACTGTAAGTATCAACAAATCAATCTATTACAATATTATAAATGAGAAAGGGACATATCCCAAGCAATAAAGTCAAATAGGAAATACAAGATATGAAAATACAATGTGAAAACACCCGTCCTCGAATTACTAGAACTCACCAACAAGCAAGTAGAATAATCAGATCAAAGCTTTAGCCACACAAGGATTAACTTGAGAGCTGGACACTACACTTTGGAAAATGTTTGAAAAGTAGGAGTTAGTACAAAAATTCACTAAGTATGATAGTCCTGCATACAATATTGAAAACATACAAAATCAATATTTCATTTGAATTAATGCAATATACCAAGTTTAAACATTATAATGTAAAATAAACTTTTCATAAATTCCCTCAAGGAGTACTTGTGCAATTTATGAACAAAGCCCCATAGTCTCACCCATGCTAAGTAAACCCCTTAGGCCATCATCATCTTTTAATGCAAGCTAGCAAAATCTTTAATGCTTTTAAACACTTAAAGTATACTTGTTCAAGCATGGCTTAGTTCATTATTAAATTTATTATTCATGTTTGATATATGTCTTAATAAGCCTGAGACCATGTGAGCTTTAACATGGAATCCGGTGACCCTTACACCGAAAAGGGTTGGTCTACTTGGAAAAGGTATAACAGGTAATTCATAACTTAAGTGGATTAACTAGCTAATATCCTACGAGGGAACGTAGTTTATAGGATACTGAGATTGGTACGTGAAACCCAACCTTTATATGGGAGAGCTTCCATCACAAGGTTGCTTCTAGAAACCTGACCTTACAATGGGGGAGCTTCCACCTCACATAATATCCCCTCGGTGCTAAGCAACAAATCTTCACGGAGTACTTAATTCTCTATTAACATCATTACTTATGAAAGGGTGCCCTTGGCCTACTTTTTCAAGGTACATCATTAGAATTCTATTTTTTAGTTACTCATGAATGGGTGCCCTTGGCCTACCAACTAGAGGTGCATCATTAACTCAACTCTTTAGATTTTAACAGGAAAGGGTGACCTTGTCCTACCAATTAAATAAATATTATTATCTCAACTCTTTAGACAGTGCGTGAGAAACTATCACCATCCATGTTCTAGTCAAGCAGAATCTTACGCCTTAGATTTAAGTAGGTGATAAAGACTTTCCAAACTGTTAATCTTCATTATGTGAGAAATCTTTTACATTATGTTCAATGTGTATTATGAGAAATTCCTTTCAAAAATACAAAAATATCAACAAGAAACTTAACACTTTACTCTCAAATCATCATTAAAACAATTGCATAAATATTATAGAAAATGCATAGTCTCATACTTTAAGTCCTTGAGGTTTAAAACTCTCGTCTAATCATCACATTTAGAATTCAAAAGTTAGACATGGATAAATTCATAATACAATTAAATCAATCACTACATACATAATTTCATAAAATTTTTCTTTCATCAACAAAGACCCACATTATAAATTACACTTGAGTAATAATGGGGTTTCTTCGGTTCATGGGGGATTCATCACAAAAAAATAGGGAAACCATCAATTTATAAAAAAATATAACATAATTTAAACAATAGAATAATTTTTGAAAGGAACCCACTAATTTGAAATCAAACCCTACTTTTTTGGGGATTTATATCTTTGAAATTGTGTTTTTGAAGGAACTCGATGGATGAAACCTATCCATGGATGAAATATTACAATACATTAGAAATCAAACCTAGTGATTGGTGTGAAAACATTTATCCTTTAACCCTATCTTTTACTTCCTTCCTCTTCTTCTTCTTCTTTGAGTTTATAAGAGAGATTATTTTTTTAAAGAATATATTCTTGACATTTATTTGGGTTTTATAATAATGAGTTTTAATGGGTGATTGGACTTAAACTAGAATTTTCCAAGGCACCCATCACATTAAGTGGGTTTCCTAGGTTCCACGAGGGGCTCCACGAGCCATGGTACCCTCCGTGTAATTAGGTAAGTGGCCAGGAATTTAGTGCCTTAAGCCCACAAGCCCAAGGAAACTTCAAGAGGGGCTCCAAAGCCATGTCGCATTCCACGAGTTGTGGTCCATCTTGTGGTTTTTGAGGTAATTCCTTGCCAATTCCTATCAACCATTACACACTTAACGTTCCTACATGAACCTTCCCACGATCTGTAGTTTTCACCATGAGCCGTGAAGTGGCTCGTGAAGAGGAGCTTATTTTGGGCAGATTATGAGGAGCTTACAACCTAGTCCACTACGGACCACACCACGTGCCTTGGACGTTAAAAAAAGTCATGGTGGTGGTCATGGTTCCTAGGGTAGTGTCAAAGGATAGTGGACTTCCTTAATCCTCTCCCTTGACCTTTTCCCACCTGCTTGATCTAACCCTCACGTTTTTGCTCTAGTTTAGCCTAATAATTTCAAGGGTGTTGCAATATTTCCCCCTTGGTAAAATTATTCCTCGAATTACAATCTAAAAACCTTAGGGAAGTAAGGACTCAAGACTAGAAGCCGATCATGAATGCGACATTACAATAATGTACGATGAAAGGAGGAAACTTTCAACTTTATCTCAAACAGAAAGAATGCATCAAAAAGAAGTAGGAACTACATCTTACAACTCTCTATCCATGAAAGTCAACATTTCACATCTTTATAGGACGAACTACCTTCTACAACTTAAAGCATGCTCAACACAATTTCATTGAACCCTTATGAAATATACTTTCACAAAGCACAACTAAATCATGATAAGAAAAGAATTCAACCTATGAAACATATAGGAAATTCGTACTCAATGCACAACAACATGGGGAAAATCAATCAAACCACATTCTCTTAATAATATAAATTTCTTCATGACATGAATAACATAGGGAATCATGGAAAAACACATATTATTTTAGAGCATACACCCTAAAAATAAAAAGAAGTGTGGTCTAAACTGTCAAAAGTGTTGTTCTTGATCAAAGGTCACACATTCCAAATTACATTTTATGTAACTAAATACAAAATAATGTCTCCCATCATGAATCACATTAAGGAATGAATAAAAAGATCACAAGCATAGTTGTATGATATCGACGCATAAAAAAGATCAAGGTACCAAGCCCAAGAACAAATAATTTTTGTATTAAATTCTTTAGCTATGTTATTCTTCTCCTAGTGCTTTTCTATTGCAAAATATATCAACTAACGAAAAGTATTAAAAATGTGATTCCAACCAAAAAGGAGAGAGGGTGGGGAGGGGGGGGGAATAGAGCTATTGCACTTAGATTTAAAAAAAGCATTTAAAATGCAATGATGGTTGAGGAAAATATGCTCGAATTTGCCGAGGAAGTTCTCATGAATAAACCTTAATAGCTTTACACTTATCAACAACTCCTATATGTGTACAAGTCATAAGAAGTGGTAAAGTAACCTAACAATTATAAGATGAAGTTGAGTCATAATTGGTATCAGACGCCACTAAGTTTTAGTGGAAATGCTGGTCAAACAGGAATCACAATGATCATAAGAAAATTTTGAATGATCTCTATTAACAATTGTTCATTCCTTGGGAAGACATCAATTATTTTTGTGAGAGCATCTATCCCAATGTTTATGATTCAACCTATGCATGAACACATGAAAATGGAAAACTATTTATTACATGTTCCAGTGGAAGATACCCCTCCTTCCCTTCTATAAATTATTCTGAGCAGAAAAAAAACTTTTAAAGGAATGAAGTAAGTTAGTGCTAATAAAGTTTCTTGTCTTTCAAAAAACAAAAAATACACATACCCATTCATCTATTTTTATACATATTCCTACTACTTTTGGAGTTGAGTTGACCCTGTATTTCCTATTAGCATCTGATGCAGCCTCAACTTCAACCAACTAACATTTTTGTGTATTTACTACCTTTAATCATCAAAATTTTGTTGGTTTGAAATTGATATTAGAACGATGAACAAAGAAAAATATAACATGATTAACTCTTACCGGAGAAGGATCATCTAGTTTTAAGAATTCAACGAATGCTAAAGTTTAGCTTGTTCCTTTTGTTCATCAAACTACATAAAATAAATTTCTAGTGTCCAAAAAAGTACGTAAAGAACTATTCGATGAGCTAACACCACAAAAAATAGAAGACTTTGGACGAACACACTATATATTCATATATGTGTTATAGAGAGTTATTGCATCAACTCGTTAAAAATCCCAAAACGTCAATAAAATATAAGAAGAAAGATTTGTCTAAACGTAATATATAGACAAACCAAAACCTTCTTCTGTATAAACAACTATTTAGTGGTGACTTAGTGTCAAGTTGTATTGCATATGAATTGTAAGATGCATTCTTTCCTTTTTCTTAATATTATATTTTGAACAACATATAAAAGAACAGTAAAATTCACATCTTGTGAATCAGTAGACGAGATAAAGTGATGACCCCACAAATTGGACCCATTTAGTGCTATATTTTAATAAAAATAGTTTCCTCAAATGCTTCTTTTATTTAAATATCTGATCAAAATGTTTAAGTTTCAGATATTTGAAGTCTGAGGCAGAGCATGGACACTACATCACAAAAAAGGGACAAAAGGGCAGAAAAAAGTGAAGAAATGAAAGCTTGATAATCCCCAATTTCAGTTGACAAGTTGCCGCAGGGCCTTATTCACCTTTTATTCCAGTGTGCTGAGCCTTCAAGGAAACGAACAAATCTACGGTAATAAGGCGCAATAGGTGAACCCCAAATTAGTTCCACAAAGAAGTACCATATCACTTAATGATCAAAAGAATGACGATATTGAAGGCTTGTACGAGATGGAGATGAACTCTTCCAATGGTCGAATCTCCGAGTTTATCGGCAATTCCACTAACGACGTCAAACAATCCACTGCAACACAAATCTTTGATAACTATGCACACTAGTTAGAGTTGTAATTTTATGAGTCAAACATTATTATAATTTTTAGCTTTGAATAGTAATTTTTCATAACTTTGTTCTGAGCTGGAGAAGGTTTTGAAGACTTGAAAATCCAAAAGGGTTTCATCTTTCATAATTGGATTTATGTCTCTTGGATTATCCATTCTTTTCCTATAACACGAGTTAAATCATCATACCCATTTGAATGGAAGATCATCTAGGTATAATTTTCTATCTCTTGATGTGAGGCTAAAAACCTCTATTCTTGGAGTATGATTTTGTGAATATATGTTATATTATTTGTTGGGTCTTTTTTTCTCTTAGATTCATTGTATATTAATTGTGATTTTGTTTAGTAGTTATGGATTAATTTAATGAATTTGTATTTGGAAATACAAGTTCAGATATCTGTTGTTGGCTTTCGAGAGAGAGAAGTCGGGAAACTAAGACTACTAAATTGATGGTCGGTGGGAGGGGGTCACCATGAGGCTCAACTCGAGACACTAAGCCCTAGTCTCATTCGCACACACTCAGCTAGAGTGAGTGAGTGGCTTAAGGTGTAGGCTGATCTTTATGCGGCAAGTGGCTGTTCGAGAGGAACCCATTTGAAACGGGGTAAGTTGCTGGAGAGAGCTTATATTATCACCCTTATAACTAAGCCTAGTCACAATCACTTTGTGAATTCTCTATCAAAAATATGTACCCAATAATTTATTCTATCATGTATTCCTAATCACATCCCAAAAATAGCCCCTCTCATTGATTTCTATTCTTTATCATTTTTCTTAATTTTTTACTTACCACTAACAATCCCACAAATTGTTAATTGAAGATTCCTTCAAGTCTTGATTTATGATGCTTTTAATCGAAAATATATTTAAATACGACTCATTAGAATGAATCATAATTTTCTACTAATTCTCACTAACTCTCCCTTGGGATACGACTCTAACTCGTGGTTGGGTTACTCTAATATTGCACTATCGTAGACACTCGAACTAGAAGTTGTGTCTATGATTACGCAAAACATCAAAATGGATATGCTACAATGGAGTGGTCTTATGTGAGAATATGTATTTAAGCAGAGTTTTCATTCTTCTTAGGTGTAGTTGTTCTAACCTCACTTTTAGTTATTTTTCTTTGAGTTGTTGTATAAGTTGAATATGTCAAGCATGCGCAAGCAAATGGAGTTTCCTCCATTAGAGGTAATGATGTTCCCGCACCGCATCCTAATCTTCAAGAAATTGGAGGGTGAGAAGATCCATGAGTCATCGAAAAGATTTAATGAACTATTAATCCAATGCCCCACTCATAGAATTCTTGGTGTAGTCCTTCTTGATTGTTTCTCGAGATGTCTTGATCCAGCAGACAAGTTGTTGGTTGGCCAATTCATTCAAGGTGGTACTGCACAACAAACATATGCAGTCGCTGCCCAACTGCTTGACAACATGGCTAAAATGAACCAAGAAGTAGAAAGGGACTTCATGATGGCCGCGCTGATGACCCAAACGGATGAGTTGGATAGAAAGATGTTGAAGATCAATTCTCAGTTCAAGAAGAAGGATAAATATAACTCCCCTCATGAGAGAAAAAGTCTTAAGGAAAATGAAGTTAAATGCATTGAGGGATAGAGTGTTGGAAGAATTCAAGGAGGACATTCAACGGATCAAGCGAATGATTGGGTCTCATTCAATAGCTATCCAGTTGCTTGAGACTTAGCATGTTTTTTTCTCCTACAGCTTGCATCTTCTCTAAATCAATTGACGAATCAACAGCACGGTCCGTTGATAGATCCACGGTCCGTCGATGCCATCCGTCGTTCAATACTCAGACTTTGTTCAACTTCGGGTACGGGAACTATCTCTGATCCAATCGACGATTAAACAGGATGGTTCGTTGATCAATCGAAGGACCGTCAATCCTTCTGTGGCCCCATAATTGGTCAAATTTCCCCGAGTTTCTCCAGATGCCTGATATTTCAGTCGACGGTCACCATTTACGATTTGTTGATGGAACGACGGGCCATCGATGGCTTTCGTGGGTCACCTCTATAATAAATCTCAGCTTCCTTTTTCATTTAGATTTTGGACACCTTTCCTGCAAAACAAAGATAAAAACATGTTAAAACTACTACAAAAAGGCTCTAGACACACAACAATCTTAAGGAAAAAGCATTTAAAGTCCCGTGAAACAACGATACATCAACACCCTCAACTTAAATTCGTTGTTTGTCGTCAAGCAATGCACTATGACTCAACACAACACTTTGTACAAAAGAATCCTCTTTTAGACTTCCGCAATCACATGGCTATCAATCCCAACTTCTTCTTTGCTTTAGTGCATGTTTCTACTCTTAGTCTTGATAATCTCACTCATGTGGATCATACCATGACATAAACTCACCATACACCGACACCTCTACTCTTTAGCGTCTCACAACGGTACCAATTTTCCGATGTTGTAACTAGTGCCCTCACATTAAAAGAAATCCTTCTTTTTCGCACAGTGATTTTAACTTTGGGTACAAGGATTATTATTCAACAATCACGCTCAAAACCAATTCACTCCTAGTTAGTACTTGTCGTCATAGGCCTGCCCTTAATTTCACTACTTAAGTTCAGCGAATTAGACTTTAAGGATCACAATAGGACTCTCTTGGCTTGTAACGTAGGCCCAGTTTCAAGTATGGTACATATGGGTACATTTTAGTGACATTTTTCTCTCCTTGATATTTCGGCTAAGCGTCCTACCTATTTCATTGTCTATTATGCCCTACTTTTGTTTTCTTGTAATACTCGCCTTGCTTTCTCTTTTGTTCTTATGGAAGTGACTTTTACTTCTTTTTGTTCAACTCTATTTTTTCTTTTCTCTTTTTATTTTATTCATTTGATAATTTTGACTGCTCACTTCTCCTGATCACTTTTGCTTTTCTTTTCCACATTACAAATTTCATACCCTCTTTTCGGGTCATCACTCATAATAGCCATCCTTAACTTATGGATATGCAATGAGTCGAGGTACACATTTCCCAAGGTTAGGTCATGTCCAAGACATGGTCGATTTCTACATTAGCTACCCTCAACTTATGCTTTTGGCCTATGTTGAGGTGCACATGTACAAGAAGGGACTAGGACTAACACATTATGCCAAGGAAGGTGAGTTGGTGAAGAAAAGAAAGGTCAATAATAAGCTTAACATATTTGGATCAAAAAAGAATAACAATTTCATTTGGTGCACTGTATTTTAGGCTACATGTTTGGTAATTCGAAAAAGGGCCTATGATCCATTCCTCATCGTCTAACACAGATTCGTTTTGATAGACCAACCGAGCAAGTTCTAGATAGGTACCAACGGTGGAACAATCAAACTTCCTCACACTCTCCTGACACCTCATTACCCTATCGGATTTTCAGAAACCTAGTTTGAGTTTTCGTTTTAGGGTCATGCAGTGGGTGCATCTCTATGTCATAATTTGAGCCAAAATATTCAACTACTTTATACCTTTCCATTCAATCATTTTATTAGAAAGGGATATCATTCAGGCTTAGCCATCATTCTTTATATTTCACTTTCATAATTTGTACAAGTTACGACATGCCGGTTCAACATGAAAGTAATCAGTCTCTTGGGGCAAAAGAACACAGGCAAGAAAACCCCTAAGAGAGGATCGTGAGTCGGGATACTAAGACTTAACCCTAACACTCACTTTCCATGTACCCCACCCCCAACAAAAAAACATTCAATTGTCCCCAGTGCATAAGAAATATAAAGACAAGAAGGTAGGTGAAGCAAAACATGAGGCGCATAGCGCCGATGATTAACAAGCAGGCATGTCCAGTTTCCCGAAACCCGTAACCTCTGTAGAAGGGACACCCTCAGTGGTTCCCACAACAATCTCTGCACCCTCATTGGTGCTCCTCTCAATAGCCTCAGGTTTGGAACTAGATGCCTCAGCAGCCAACTCTCGAGGCCTCATCTGACGGGTCTCCTCATAAATAAACAAGGCTCTCCTCGCCGCCTCAAGGTCCGTCAGCTCATTCTTCCTCATACAGGCATCCTCTCCCTCTATGGTACGTCTGGAAAAGCTCCTCTTGGCACGCTCACGTGGATCAAGCGGTGGTGCATTAGGGGGAGTGAATAGTGTAGCAAGCATTGTGTCCTCCGCTAGCTCAATAGGTGCAATCTTGGGCTTATGTCCCCTCATCTCAAGGATACTGTCAACATCCTCCTTCATACTCACCAAAACCTCTTTGAGAGTAATCAAGTCAATAGTTGGGTTTGGGCGTGCAAGAATCCGTAGCTTAAATGCATAAAGGCGTTAGTTAAACGCTTGAATATTCTGCTTGTCTGTTAGGCCACCTCCTTCTCAATCCGGTCCTCAGCCTCGGTAATGGATTTCTTCATCAAAGGGTGAATATTATGCAACAAGGTGACCATCTGGGCCTCTAACTTCTGGAACCTAGCTATCAGGACCAGTGCTGCAGACGGTGGAGTAGACCGGGAGGAAATAGGTGCTCTACTAGTGCCATGGGTGGACTCGGCCGGGGTTGTCTCAGTAGGCTCAGAAGTGGCAAGATCATCCCCTTTGTCTAACTCTACCATATCCACTAAGTTCTCATTCTACGATTCCAACTCAACTCTAGTCCCTCTCCATGGTGCCTCAACATTGGACTCATCCCTAGTGTGACCTATATCCACAGTCTCGACCGGAGTACGGAGGGCATCACGGTCCCAAATGGGCACGCCAACATCCCTCCATAAATGGAAGATCATACAAGCGAATGGGTAAGTAGTAGAGGTCATAAATCCATCTCATGTATCATTGAGATCAATAACTTCGCGAAGTCGATCTCCAAGTAGTCTACCAAAGCTGCTACCAAAATCTCTCTATTCCATGTAAGAATGTCATCTGCTGCCGTGGGAGATAGGCGGTGGCGAACTAACACCCAAAAGAACTTGGATGTGAAAGTGATATTTGCCTTATTGATAAGGCCTATGGGGTCTAACACCCAGTCTGCTCCCTCATTGTCAATGGAAAACTGCTGGTCCTATGTGGAACCTCTATGATCCCTGGTCCTCTGAAACTAGCCACTCTTGACCATAACCCACCTGTAACCAAACTCTGGGGTCAAGGGGGTCCGAGATATCTATGGAGGTGCCATATAGGAAATGACGGGTGGTGGTCAGAAAAATGTCTACCAGGCAGCCTTGAACTAGAACCTGTGTGAGTGGGTCCTGTTTGGCAGGTTTCACCTGCCTGTCCAATAACCTTTGAGAGTCGCCACATATGAGGCGTAGAACTCTTGAACAATATCCTCGCTATACGAACCAAGACTCAAAGCCATCAACTCGAGCCTGTGGCGGGTAAACAATCTATGAATATCAGGGATTGTGTGAAGGCTCCCTGCGAGAACTCTCTACTCAACTGTCACCAACCTGGTAATCATCCCCTTGTCATTTAGAACTTTTGCGTCCCCTAGACCTGATACTGGCCATATACGCACCACAGGTTGGTCTCATCAGGAACTAGTGTAGGGACATCATCCTAGGGTGTCGGAGCAGACTCCACTATGAGCCTCATCAGACGAGGCTTGGTGGGCAGACACCTCTGGTTGAGTGGCTCCAAGTGATCTAGAATCGGAGGCAGTGACCTTATTCGACCCCGTAGAGTGGGTTGACTCTGAACTTGATGTTGCGTCAGATCCAGACGCTCCTTAAGAACTTGAGGATGGCCCAGACGGCGTGCCGATTAGTGCATGCTGCTCATCAGATTGGGAGGTAGTGACTGCGCTAGAAATCACCTTCTTGGGGGTTCCCCGAGAGGCTCTTGCAGCTGGTGTAGGGGTTTTAGCGCTTGGGGGCACGTATTCAGGATCCCTCTCATCGTCGGAACTGCCAATCATCCGACGGGATGGTGCCACGGACATGTACCTGCCCCTAAAATAAATGATGTTCGGTTTGGGGGCCATATGTACTTGTAACACAGTTGTTAGTCTCATAGCAATCTTACTACACATACAAAACAAATAAACTAGAAAAAAAAAACACAAAGCACATTCCAGTTCAGACTGAAGTACTGGTTGGTGGGCATTATCTACGACCCGTCGATGAATCATTGATAGTGTCCATCGTTAGACACTTAGAAATTTTTTAGATTCTTCATTCGACAGACCTCTGAGTTGGAAATGACGGACATGCAGAGCTACCCGTCGATCAGTCAACGGACCGTAGTCCAATTCCGTCATTTAACACTTAGAATAATTCTTGAACTCTCACAATTGAGGGTTTCAGTTGGAAACAATGGACATGCAGAACGACCCGTCGAGTAATCGACGGATCGTAGTCCACTTCCATCATCTCAGAATTCATCAATTTTAAGGTTGATCAATCAACGGACCCCATCGATGAATGATGATCCATCGACGGGGTCTCGTGTTGTTTGTCAGAGATAGATTAGACCTTGTTTTTAGTAGAACATTTTGACACATTTTAGACTCTCATTAGTGTACCCATAACATAACAACAATTACAAGACCATTTCTTCATCCTTATTCATTATCGGATTCAAAGATGCTACCAAACCCAAAATCGAAAAGTCTATAATTCATGTTAGACCAAAAATACCACTACCCATTCACTTATTATCATTCTAAGGGACATTTTACCCAATATTTAACAAGTAAAAACATACAAATTTTTTTGTCCATAAGTCAAGACCTACATTGCAATTTTCGTTTCCAACAGCAAATGAACGAGAATTCTTCATACAAAGCAATTCGAAATACCAAAAAATCGTAGTGGACTGATTGCGTGAGTGACCTTTTCAACAACCAATGTGCCCGCCTTTGAACACCGACCGGAGAAAGCAAGAGAAAGAAGTAGAATTTTGCAAGGAGAGGATTTTGGGAGTTTGGTGAATTTGGGAGTTTTGGAGATTTTCATGAAAATAGAAAGGGGAATTATGGTGATATGAAGGGAAATGAATGAAATATATGGAGGGAAACGGTTGGTAAAGGATTTGAAAAGATTTTGGAGTTTATTTGAGCAGTTTTTCTTTTAATATAACCGGTCGGTACGGGATGGGTCACTTGTTCTTTGGACTGATGACACCCTATCGACGGTCAGTAAGTCAGTCGACAAATCAGCGTTGCATAAAAAACATAGACAATTTAAAATATATCTGGGATCTATGGATGATACGCTCAAACTTACCTCTCAAATAAGAAGTAAAGCGGTCGTAACAAGTAAAGAACCCAACTAATGAGGTTGGGATCGTTCACACGAGGAAAATAGTTAATTTCCTTAGAAAACAAAGACAATAAAAGTGGTTTTTTTATTTCTAAATGAGTAAAAATAAATAACTAGATCAAAGTAAAAAACTAACAGATTCAAATGTTGGAGTTTAATCAATTAATAAAAGTAACTAGGGTTTACGTGTTCCCCACATGTTTTTAACTTGATAATTCTAACTATAACAATTCTTTCCAAGTATCTTGCATGGAAAGTGATAAGTGATGTATTTCTAAATCCTTGGTGCGGCATCTAGAAAATTTCACTCCGCACCTTGGTTCGGCTACGTGTGTTGCTATACTAACCCTTACCTTTACCTCATATTAAGCATTGTATTCGATATTTGACTAAGTTATTACCTCGTATCAATCAATACTAGCCTATTAGATAGTATACACTAAATCTATGTTGATAATTCTTTTCCTATTATCTACCTCCTTGGTCCATCAAGTAGCATTAAGGCGAGTTCTAACATTGGCCATCCGTTAAAAATACTTTTAAGCGAAAGAATTATCAATACATGCAAGACACTATCTAGAATGTTATTTTAGTTGGATTTTACCTCATTATTCACCCATGGTTCCCACAACCCTACTTATGGAGTTTAGTAACCCATAGTCATAATCACAATATTCATATATATATAATATAAGAATTCATGCACTTACTTCAATGAGAAAGAATAAAATCTAGAAATTTACTTGATTAATCGACAAAATCATCAACAATCAACTCCAGAGAAAAGTGTAACAATCCAAAGTGTAATAATCAAAATAATCTACTCACAAAGAATCTAACATAAAAGTGTCTAATAACCAAGAGTCTAACCCCCAAAACGAGGTTTTTAGAACTATTTATAAAAAACAAAAACCTAATAAAAGAAGGACTCTATTTGCTGAAAATCTGTAAAAATGCGGCTGGGTCGACGGACCTCACGACGGGTAGTCGTGTTCACGACGGGCCGTCATGGAATCCGTCGTCCCATACTTTGCAAATTCTTCTACTGCTCTCTTCATTATCATCGACGGCAGGTATGACGGATCGTCACAGGCACAACGGTCCGTCGAGGGTCTCCGTTCCATAACACTTAAACTATTGGAATTTGGGTACTGGACTACTTCTCTGATCATCACGACGAACCAGCAGGATTGACCGTCATGGCTATGACGGTCCATCATGCACTTCGTAACCCCACACTTGGTCAGACTTCCCCATCTTCCTTCAGCAGCTTCACTACGATGCCACCTACGGACCGTCACAGGCACGACGGACCGTCACTAGCTCCGTAGGTCGTAACTTTTCTTCATTTCTTGTTCAAAAACTTCCACATTCATCTTTAGGCAGATTTCCTGTAAATAAAGAGAAACTTACATAAAAATTAATACAAAAAGGCTTTTGGACACACACTAAACTTCAGGAAAAATAATTAAAAATACCCTGAAACCACGGTATATCAACACCCTCAACTTAAATTCGTTGTTTGTCCTCAAGCGACACACTATGACCCACTATAAAATATTTGTACAATAGTATCCATGTTTTATCTTTCGCAATCATTAGGCTATCAATCCCGATCAGTCTCATCATATTTATGCATGTTATCACTATTAGGCTTGAATTATGTGGAATCAGACCATGACACAGACTCACCACGCACTAACACCTATCCTCTTCAATTTCTCATCGAAGTTCTAATATTTCCGGTATTGCAACTAGTGTCCTCACTTCAAAACAACATCCTCATTTTTCACACAATGATTTTAGTTTGAGTATAAGGATTACTTTTCAACACTCACTCTCAGAACAAATTCAAAACTCATTCATACATATTGCCATAAGCTTGCCCTTATTTTCATTGATTTAAGTTCGCTATTCAACTCTTAGGATCACGATAGGACTTTCTTAGCTTGTAACATAGGCTCAGGGTCAGGTAGGGTATATTTAGGTATACTTTAGTGACTTTTTGCCCTCCTTGACATATCGGATAAACATACCATTTTCTATCATTTTATCTCGCCCAGTTTCTCATATTCTTTCACCTCGCTATTTTCTTTTCTTTCTTCATTTGTGTAAGTGACTCTCTTCTTTTCTTGCTTGTATTTATTGTATTTTCTTATTTCACTTTTCTTTAAACTGGTTGTTGAGTCACTTTACTTTTGTTCTTTCTCTCTCTTTATTCTTTCATCCCCACTTTCCAAAGCATTCCTCATAATAGCCACCCTCAACTCATGGCTTTGCCATGTGTCAAAGTACACAATACCCAAAGTTGGTTCAGGGCCATGAAAGGGTTGTTTACTGCATTAGCCACCCTCAACTTATTCTTTTGGCATAAGATGAGGTGCACATTTCAAAGGAGGGACCAGGGCCAACACATTATTCCCAGAAAAGATCAGTTGGGGTGAAAAAGAAAGGTCTATTTTAAGCTCAAATCATTTGGATCAAAGAGGGATTAATTTCATTTGTTTTTTTTGTTTAGGCTAAAAATTGGCTATATTGAACAAGGGTCCATGATCCTTTCCTAATTGCCTATTACAGTTTACTTTTAGCAGGACTAACCAGGCAAGTTCTAGCTCAGTACAAACAGTGGACTATTCAAACCTTCCTCACACTCACTTGACATCTCATTACTCTACCAGATTATCAGACACCTAGTTCAAATTTTAGACTTAGGGTCATGCAGTGGTGTATCTCTCTGTCATGCTTAAAGCCACACATTTATCAATTACTATGCCTAGTTATGCATCATTTTCATTTCATCAGGATATCATTTTAGCCATCATGCTTCAGAGTTAAGCTATGTACACAAGATATAGACATGTTGGTTCAACAATAAATATAATAAGTCTCTTGGGGAAAAAGAACACAGGCAAGAAAACCGCAAAATAGGATAGTGAATTGGGCTACTCAGACTTCACCCTAGCACTCACTTTCCATTTACCACACCCCCAACAAAACTACATGCAATTGTCCCCAATGCATGAAAAAATTGAGATATAAGAGTGGTAGGTGAAGCAAACCTGGGGCGCAAAGCGCTGACGATCAGCGAGTTGGTGGGTCCGGTTCCCCGGAACCCACTACCTCTGTAGTCTGGACACCCTCAGTAGTGTCCTTATCAGCAACAACACTATCAGCAGTGCCTCCCGTAATCGCCACATCTCTGGAGCTAGATGCCCAAGCAGCTGACTCTATAGCCCTCATCCGACGCGCCTCCTCATCAGCAAGCGAGGCTCTTCTCGCAACCTTCATCTCACGACGCTCCTTCTTCCGTGCTCTAGCCTCATCATACTCTCGACCCTTACGCCTCTTGGCATGCTCTCGAGGGGGAGGTGGTGGAATCTTAGAAGTGGCGAATAAGGCCGCCATCACTGTGTCCTCAGCAGGCTCTGCAGAAGGGGCCTCAGACTCAGGCACACTAGCCTCTAGGATCATATCAATGTCTTCTCAAAGACTCTCGACCGCAGCCTGAAGAGTCAACACATCCACCTAAGGGGCTGGCCGGGCTAGCACCAGCAACTCAAAAGTGTCCAAGCGCTGATGAACCTCAGCGATCTTCCGCTCTGTGTGCTGGACCATTATGCGCTCCAAGCGCTCTTTTGCCTAAGCAATAGATCTCTGCGTTCAAGGCTGGATATGATGCAGAAGTGTAGCCATCTGTGCCTCTAGTTTCTTGACCTTAGCAAGCGGGACAAGAGCTGGGAAAGGGACTGAGAGAGAGGAGATCGGGGTAGTGCTACTACCCGAGATAGACTCAACCGGGGTAGTGTCAATGGTTTCAGAAGCAGGTTGCGTAGCCGTGCGAGCCTGTGCTACCGTATCAGCCAGATTGTCACCACGTCGAGGCAACTTTGGACGGGGCCCTCTGCGTGGAGCCAACTCATTGGCCTCATCCCTGATGAGGTCGATATCAACAGTGCCTAGCGGAGTCTTGAGCTGATCAATGTTCCAGATGGGCATACCTGTGGACCTACATAAAGAAAATATCATGCACGGAAAAGGGTAAGTATTTGTGACCTTAAAAGACCTCTCGTGGATGACCGCCTATAGAAGCCAAGCAAAGTCCACCTCAAACTCGGCTATCATCGCCGCCATCAGAACAGCGCGATCCCATGTGACTATATTATCATCGGCTGTGGGAAAAAGGCAGTGGCGGACAATCGACCATAAGAACTTAGCCGTGAAGGTCATGCTATCCTTCTTGATGCTCCCTTCGAGTCGGTTACCTAGTCGGTACCCTCTCCATCAACATACAAGTGGAGGGCCATCCACCTCTTGGTGGTCTCTCTCAGCGATGGCTTACGCAAGAATTGGCCATCTTTGACAATTTGCCACCGGTAGTCGAACTTGCCGGTGAGAGGGGTCCGGTTGGCATCAACATCCTCGCTGTATAGATACCAGCGCATGGCAGGCAGGGAGATATCAACCTGAATGCCACGTACTCGGACATGCTCAAGTGGGGCCTGTTAGGCGGGGGCAGCCCACCTATCAATCTGTGATCTGAGAGTAGCCACGTAGGAGGCGTAGAACTGTCGTACCAACTCTTTACTATAACGGCCCAAAGAACGCGCTGTCCACTCCAGTTGATGTCTGGTGAAGAGATTGTTGATCTCTGGCATAGTAGGGAGACTTTCAATAAAGACCCACCTCTCCAATTTAAGGTTCCGTGTCATGAATCCTTTATCATTCAGAAACATTGCGTCTGAATAAACTTGATACTGCCCGTTGACACACCACCAGTTGGGATGGTCGGCAACCGGGGTGAGAGCGCGAGTCGGTGAGCTGGGAGTGGATTCAGAACTGTCAGCCTCATCAGACGAGGCAGACTGTGCTGCTGTGGTGGGTGAAGGGACTTCAACAGACACGGAGGCTTCCTCCGACCATGAACCTCCTAAGGAGCCAGATGCTCCTTCTTCATGAGTAGCTGATCCAGAAGGTGTGCCGGTTAGTGTGCGCTCCTCATCATACTAGGAGGCAGTGACTACGCCGGACACCACATTTTTGGGCGTAGCTCTGGCACCACGTGCAGCACGAGATGGAGTGGCAGTGCCTGGGGGCACGTACTCGGGGTCACGCTCATCATCAGAGCCAATGACCAGGCAGGAAGACGGGGCAACAGACTTTGATCGCCCACGTGCGTATACTCAATCTTGTTTTGGTGCCATAGTAGATAGTACCTGTAAAGAATCAATATTAGTATGAGAAGGAGCAAACAAGACAAGCAAAAACAAAACAAAATAAATATAAGAGCGAAGCTGTAATGAATTTTCTGTAGTAACAGTGAAACACGACGGACCAGGTGACGGTTCGTCGTGAGATCGACGGACCATCATGGGGTCGTCATGTCTTACTTCAACTATGTTGATGTGGAGACCCCTGAAGGAAAGTCTCTGACAAGTATGACGGATAAGCAGGATGGACCGTCGTGACAATATCGGTCCGTCGTCGCTATCCATCGTGGAGACCATTAGGAGAGGGGTCTCTGACCATCACGACGGTTGTGTAGGACGGACCGTCGATGGTATGACGGTCCGTCGTAGATGTCCGTCAGAGGACCCTTAAAAAAAGTATAGAGACCCTCAGGAGATGGGTCTCTGACCATTACGACGGTTGTGCAGGACGGACCATCAAGGGTATGATGGTCCGTCGTAGATGTCCGTTAGAGGACTCTGAGAAAAAGTATAGAGACCCTCAGGAGATGGATCTCTGACCGTCATGACGGTTGTGAAGGACGGACCGTCGAGGGTATGACGGTCCGTCGTAGATGTCTGTAAGAGGACACTTAGAAAAACTGGGAGACCCTTAGGAATACAGTCTCTTACAACTAGAACGGTTGTGCAGGACGGACCATCGTGGTAACGACGGTCCGTCAAATGTGTCCGTTGGTGGAAACTTGAAGAAAATTTGACAGCGAGGTGTTGCGGGTGTTTGAACGGACCCTATGACGGTCCGTCGTGGGTACGACGGTCCATTATCGGGGTCTCGTTCTGTAATGCAGTGCCCGAACTGGGGATGCCACAATCATCCCCTATGACTCAAATGGAATTTTAGTGTTAACCTACAAGTGTCTAACACAAATATCTAGCAAACTAGCAATGCTAAAGTATTTATTTCTAAAGTTTTAAAAATGCAATATAAGGATTCTTAACCTAGGTCAGACAAAATTGGATCAAAGCATGAACACCCACTAAAAAGAAATAGACTAATACGAATTAGAAAAAACAAAAATGCAATGTAAATAGGTAGAGATCAGAGACACATACCTGAGAATTTGAGAAAAACAAGTGAGGAAGGTACTTGCTGATCAAGAAGAGAATCACAACAGCAAACTCCGACTAGTAGAAAGGAGATATCCAAAATTAGGGAATTTGGGGAAACGATCGGTTGATATTGAAGGGGGGTATGAAGTTGGAAGTTAAAAAGGGAAAGAAAATGGGAGAAAGAGGGAACGAAATGGGTGAAATGAAGGGGTGGGTTTTTTAAAAGTTGCCAAATTTTTAAATTTCCCCAACCGTGTCGGGTCGGGTACTCTCATTAATGACGCAACGAGTCCCCGACGATGGTCCATCATAGATGCGATGGTCCGTCATTAGTTTCATCACGTGTGCCCTAGTTTTGAAAATAAATGATAGACGTACCTGGCACAACAGACTCATGCGACGGTCCGTTGCGTGCGTGATGGTCTGTCGATGTATCTGTTAGTGACTGTTGCAGAGTGATTTCTGCAGAATTTCCTGGTGATGTGCCTGCAACTTTAAAAACCCATTAGTTGAAAATGCTACCATTACTAAAAAGAAAAACTATAAGTATGGGGTTGCCTCCCAACCAGCGCCTGATTTAACATCGCGGCACGACTGAGTACACTTGATTACTCAGACTTCATCAAGATGGTATGCCTCCATCACTTCATTCGCCGATTCAGCATGCCCGAAATAAACTTTTATGCGTTGTCCATTCACCTTGAACCGCACACCCTCCTTAGTTTCCAACTCAACTGCTCCATGAGGGAATAGTTGGGTAACCAAGTAAGGACAAGTCCATTTGGACTTTAGCTTGCCTTGAAACAAGCGCAACCTAGAATTGAATAAAAGCACCAAATCCCCAACCATAAACTCTCGTTTTTAAATTTTTAGGTCAGGGTACTTCTTCATCTTTTCTTTGTAGAGGGCTGAGATTTCATAAGCTTTCAGGCGAAATTCATCGAGTTCATTCAACCCAGTTAACCGTTGTTCTGCAGCTTCGTTCCAATTCATTTTCAACTTCTTCATAGCCCACATGGCTTTATGCTCTAATTCAACCGGAAGATGACAAGCTTTCCCATATACAAGTTGGTATCGGGACATACCTATGGGAGTCTTATACGCTGTCCGGTCGGCCCAAAGAGCATCATCAAGCCTCCTTGACCAATCCGTTCTACTAGCATTCACTATTTTCGACAATATCTGTTTGATCTCCCTATTTGACACTTCAACTGGCCCACTAATTTGAGGGTGGTAAGGAGTTGCCACATTATGGCGAACCCCATATTTCTCTAATAATCCCTTGAACAATCTATTGCAAAAGTGGGAGCCCCCTTCACTAATAATTGCCCTTGGGGTGCCAAAACGAGAGAATATGTTCTTTTTTAAGAACGTAGTGACACTCTTCCCTTTATTATTTGCAAGGGCGTTAGATTCCACCCATTTATATACATAATCAACCGCTACTAAAATATACTTCATTCCATGAGAACTCACAAAAGGGTCCATAAAGTCAATTCCCCAAACATCAAATAACTCAATCACAAGAATGGGGTTTAGAGGGAGATCTTGCTTTCTTGAAATGCCGCCATCTCTTTGGCATCTATCACATGCTTTAGCAAACTCATGAGCATCTTAATGAAGAGCTGGCCAATAGTCACAACATTGTAATATCTTATGAGCGGTTCGGGTACCACTATGATGTCCATCAACGGGTAAGGAATCGCATGCCTCCAAACACTCAACATCTCATATTCTGGCACACAACGCCTAATAAGCCCGTCGGCACAACTCCTATATAAATATGGTTTATCCCAAAAGAACTTCTTCACATCGTACATGAACTTTTTTCTTTAATGAAAGTACAAGTCCGATGGAATAATATCACTACCCAAATAGTTCGTGAAATCTGCGAACCATGGAATCAAGTCTTGTGAGGCAGCCAATATATGCTCATCGGGGAAAGTATCATCAATATCAGTCTTATCCCCTAACTCTCTCATAGATTCATCTTCTAATCGGGACAAGTGATCGGCAACTTGATTTTCGGTCCCTTTTCTATCCCTTACTTCAAAGTCAATTTTTTGTAGCAGTATTACCCAACGAATCAACCTCGGTTTCGCATCCTTCTTTGACATCAAATATCTCAATGCTGAATGGTCAGTATGCACTATAACTCTAGTACCTAGCAAATAGGAGCGATATTTTTTAAAAGCAAAGACTACTGCAAGGAGTTCTTGCTCAGTCACTGTGTAGTTCTTCTTAGCTTCATTTAGGGCTTTACTAGCATAGTAAATGGGGTTAAGGATTTCGTTCTTTCTTTGTCCCAATACTAAACAAAGAGCAACCCCACTAGCATCGCAAATCACCTCAAATTAACTGTTCCAATCCGGAGAAATAATTATAGGTGCAGACACCAATTTTTCTTTTAGCTCGTCGAATGCTTTAAGACAGGATTCATCAAAATAAAATTTACAATCTTTCTCCAGCAGTTTGCACAACGGATGTGCAATTTTTGAAAAATCTTTGATGAATCTCCGGTAAAAACCTGCATGCCCAAGAAAGCTTCTCACACCTATTACAGAGATAGGTGGGGGAAGTCTCTCTATTAACTCGACTTTAGCTCTATCAACCTCTATGCCCTTTTCTGAAATGTGATGACCCAAAACAATGCCTTCTTTCACTATAAAGTGACTTTTTTCTCAATTTAGTACTAAATTGCAGTCTTCACATCTCTTAAGGACCTCAGATAAATTGTTCAAACACCGCTCGAATGAATCACCAACCACAGAAAAATCATCCATAAAAACTTCTATAGTATCTTCCACCATGTCATAGAATATCGACATCATACATCTCTGAAATGTGGCGGGTGCATTGCACAACCCAAACGACATTCTTTTGAACGCAAAGGTCCCCTATGGAGAAGTAAAAGTGGTTTTCTCTTGATCTTCTGGTGCAATAGAAATCTGATTATACCCCAAATATCCATCAAGAAAATAGTACCACCCTTTTCCGGCAAGTCTATCCAACATATGATCCATGATGGCATAGGGAAATGGTCTTTTTCAGTCCATGAATTTAATTTGCGGTAATCCATACAGACCCTCCATCAAGTAAGCGGTCTCATTGGAACAAGTTCATTTTTCTCATTAGGGACCACAGTCATTCCCCCTTTCTTAAGTACACAGTGAACAGGGCATACCCAACTACTATTGGTGATCGGATAGATTACTCTGGCATCGAACCACTTAATGATTTCCTTCTTCACGACCTCTTGCATAGGTGGATTTAAGCGTCTCTGGTGCTCAATACTTGGCTTATGATCGGGCATGAGTTGGATTTTATGAGAACAAATACCAGGAGGGATCCCAATAATGTCCGCAATAGTCCACCCAATATCTCTTTTGAAACTTTTTAGAACTTTTACCAAACTCTCAACTTTTTGTTCATTCAGGTCTGATACAATGATTACCGGCAAAGTGTCACCATTTCCTAAGAATTTATACCTGAGATGAGGTGGGAGAGCTTTTAGTTCTAACTTTGGAGCCTCCTCTATAGATGGTTTCGCGGGTGGAGACTTGCGATTCTTCATGTCTAACTCATATTTCTTCGGTTTAAAACCAATATCACCTCGGTCAAGAGCCGCGACTAATGACTCATACTCTTCAATGCAATCGTTATCGAAATTTATTATCACTGCCGCTAATGCTTCTACACCTATACGTTCTCCTATTTATGTCTCAGATGACTCACCAACGTTGTAAGATATAGCAGATACCGATTAGAGCTCACCACTCTGCCTCATGGACCTACAAATGTTAAAGGTCACTTCCTCATTGTTCAATCGAAATTTCATCTGCCCCTTTTCCATATCTACTAAGGCTCTTCCCGTGGAAAGGAATGGCCTCCCAAGTATAATGGGCAGTTCAAAATCGACTACACAATCAAGAATAACAAAATCTGCCGGAAATATGAATGACTCCACTTTTACTAGCACATCTTGAAGTATCCCTATAGGCCTTTTTACTGTTATCGGCCATCGATAGTCGTATCGTAGTGGGCTTTGGATCACCCAAACCCAACTTCTTGTAAATCGAGAGGGGCATGATATTTATGCTTGCCCCCAGATAACATAATGCTTTCGCAAAATGTAATAGCCCGATTGTACAAGGAATAGTGAACGCACCCGGATCTTCTTTCTTTTGTACTAGAGATCTTGTAGCAATAGCACTACAATGTTGCATTCTATCATCATCCTAAAAAGTGACCGATCTTTTCTTTGTAACCAGATATTTCATAAACTTAGCATAACCAGGAATTTGTTCTAAAGCTTATACCAAAGGGACATTGATAGAAAGCTGCTTCAACATTGTTATTAAACGGCGATATTTACCATCCTCGGTCTTTTTCACTTATCTTTGAGGAAATGGGGGTGGTGGTCTAGGCATGGGAGTTACCTTTTTAGGAACTTCCGCATCTTTTCCAGTGTTATCTTCTACTTTACCATTAACCTCTACCACTTTATTAGTATCTTTTGTCACCTTTTTCTCATTATACGGCATAGGTGGGTCAATGGTTTGCTTACCACCACGAGTATTGATTGCCATACAATGTCCATCATTTTTTTGGATTTTGGACAATGTTGCTAGGAAGAGTGCTCGGTTGCCGTGTGTTCACTAGTCGCAGATAATTGGGCCAATTGTAACTCAAGCTGCTTCATCGATATTGCATGTGTATCGACTTTCTGCCCAATACCCGCTTAATTATCTCAACTCTTTAGTGTGCTCATAACTAGCATCGAACCTCCTCATCATTTTATGCAACATATTCTCAACTCGCGCCATACTACCTCCACCCTAGGAGTAACTTCACGATTTTGAGGAGGAAGATAGGGCCCATTCCTATCATTTCTATTACCACAGTTACCCCTGTTGAAGTTGTTGTCGCGGTTGTAATTTCCTTCTCGAACATAATGACCCTCACAGTTATAGTTAACTTACATCCGACCTTGGTTCCCTTGACCTTGGCGCCAATTCTCCTGATTAGAGCCTTGGGCACTCGGTCGAAAACCCCCCATCTTCTCATTTACCGCATAGGAATCCTCCTCATAATAGCATTAATCATTTGGTGGTGGTGGTTTATACAAGTAGTTGACTGCATTTATCTTTTTTGCACCCCCAGTGACATGTTTTAATACCAACCCAAGCTCAGTTCTCATCTAAGCCATCTCTTCACGAATCTCATCTGTGGTCGGGTTGTGAGTGGATTGCACTGCCAAGGTATTTCTCCCAGTATCTGACTTCCTAGTACTCCAAGCTTTATTGTTCCGGGAGATTTTCTCTAACTTTTCAGAAATCTCATCATAAGGGCACTCCCCATATGAACCACCCGCTATAGTATCCAACACCACTTTATTATTATCATCCTGTCTCTAATAGAACTATTCCTTCAGTGACTCATTATTTATTCGGTAATTGGGGACGCTTCTAAAAAATGAGGTGAATCTATCCCAAGAACTACTAACTGACTCTCTAGGTAGTGCCACAAAGTTGTTCACTCTGTCTTAGTGCTTTAGATTCTTGGAGACCGGATAGTAGCGTGCGAAGAAAACGTCCCTTAGTTGGTTCCAAGTGAAAATTGAGTTATAAGGGAGCTCAGTGAACCAAATAGCAGCCTCTCCAGTCAGTGAGAGAGGAAACACTCTTAGCCTTATTACATCCAAATCCAAATCAGGCCTCCCTATACAACTTTTACACACTGCCCTTACCTTAGCTATATGGGCATGTGGATCCTCAGAAGGTAGCACTGAAAACAAACCTCTGGCAAGGAGAATTTGCACTAGGCTACTAATTACCACAAAGGTGTGGCCTGGTGGTAGAGGGGGCAAGACAAGTGGCCCATCAGAGTCTGCTATATTATCATAGACTCTGTAGTATTCTTGAGGACGTGGAACGGGATTTTGTCCCCTTTGTTGATTTTGACCCTGATCATCAGGTAATAACTGACCATAAACATCAACCGGAGCTGATATTTTCTTGTTTTGATCATCATTATTAATACCCAAGTTTCGATTCATGTTGCGCAATGTACGCTCTAATTCGTGATCATAGGGAAACAAGGGTTCTCTTCCTCTCCGTGTATTTGGCATACAAGGAAGATAGTTTTGCAAGAATTCAAAAACAATAAACAAAGTAAAATTAAGAAAATATCGACTAAACTTTAGTAATAAGTTAAAGTTTAATCTAAAAGATACTATCCCCGGCAGCGGCGCCAAAATTTAAAACGCTCAAACTTACCTCTCATATAAGAAGTAAAGCGTTCGTATCAAGTAAAGAACCCAACTAATGAGGTTGGGATCGTTTCCACGAGGAAAAAATAGTTTAGACTTAACTTCAATCTATTATTACTATTATTTAGTCAATTATTTCCTTAGAAAACAAAGACAATAAAAGGGGGGTTTTTATTTCTAAATGAGTAAAAATATCTAACTAGATCAAAGTAAACAAGTAACAGATTCATATGTTGGAGTTTAATCAATTAATAAAAGTAACTAGGGTTTACGTGTTCCCCATAGGTTTCTAACTTGATAATTCTAACTATAACAGTTTTTTCCTAGTATCTTGCATGCAAAGTGATAAGTTATGTATTTCTAAATCCTTGGTCCGGCATCTTCAAAATTTAACTCTGCACCTTGGTCCGGCTACGTGTGTTGCTATACTAACCCTTACCTTTACCTCATATTAAGCATTGTATTCGATATTTGACTAAGTTATTGTTGACACCTAATTTTGACCCTCCCTGATAGGAGTTAATACACGAGTTTCTCAAATTCCAAACGAGTTTGAAATAGTTGACTTTATAATATCCAAGTATTTTTTCTCTCTTTCTTCTCGAGTCGTTTCTTTAGAGTAGTCTTAGTCGATTTTTGTAATGTTAAGTAATTATTTTATATATGTTTTATACAATTAGATTATTCTATAAACATTCAAAAATCGTCTCAAAAAATATATATGTTTCCGTTCTAGTAAGTTAGTTATATAATACTTTGCATTTCAATTTACTTAGTTTATATTCCAAGCTAACTATTTATATCGTTAAGATTGAGAAAACTCGTTGGTTGACTATATTAATTCATCTTACTTGTTTATTTTATAGAGTTTACTGAGCAAGTTTATTTGTTGTTGCTAATTTTAAATACTCCCAGCCCAACCCATTTAAATACAGTAATATTGTGACAACCCATAACCCAGCCCCTTTTTTTTTCTCGGCCCAGTTCAATTTCCCTTTTGGTTTGACCCATCTCCTAATCGCTACCCGACCCCCACATCGTCTTTCTTCTTCACGTTGAAAAAACAAATAACAAGATAAAGGGCAGTCACGTGGATGGTATCCCCGCGTGCTGACCTTCTGCACCAACGTCTCTCTCAAAAAAGTACAGTTGTAGCAGAAGCAGATGTGGAATCGTCCTTGCTCACAGGAGATCGTTCCACGTTGCATCTCGAGGACAAGGGAGTTGAATCAGCCGTCCATCCCCTTTCCTCTTCAGGAATAGGTTTGAAACGTGAGGAAAAGGTGTTCATCCTACTTTTGGATTGAAGGTTTGGGTTTTGAATTTGATTTTTGGATTTAGAAATCAATATTCCATTTCTACCCTTTTCCCTCCCAAAAATTGGTAACCCTAATCTCCCTCCTATATATATTCTTGTTCGTTCACTGTGAAAAGGTTTTTTTTTTGGGGAAAGGATTTTTAGAGATTAAATTTTTCTAGCTTGGGATTTTCCACGGAAAGTGTGAGAACAATTTCATAGGAGAGAGGGGAATATCGAAAGAGGAATACAGAGAGAAGCAAGTAGAAAATAGAGCTTTCTGAGGAGCTAAATTTTTTTTCTCTGTTCGAGAGCTTTGTTCGGGTTGTCTTGTTGCTGCTTATATCGGTGGTTGTGTACCAAAGGTCGTCGGGAAGCTCTTCCCTTGCTCGTTCTTGTCTCTATTTCGCTGCCCAGGAAACGGTAAACTCCTTTCCCCTCCTCATCCAGTTTGGATTGTAGTCATTGAGTCATAAATTTCTTTCTGTGAAGTTGCTTGTTTTTTTTTTTTTTGATTTTTTTGTTTTATTTTGTTTTATTAAAGGATGCATGTGGATGAATGCTCGGTTTGGTTTGTATGCGACCATCATAAATTATTTGTGATTTTTCTCGCTCTTGTTTTCTTTTAGGATAGATTAGTCAATGTTTGACATCATACGTTCAAAGGTTCTGTTTTAAAGTTGTGTTCCTAGAATGTATGTTTTCCCGTCTCACGCTCTATTTTGAAACAGCTTTAAATGTATGAAAGAGCTTTCCGTTTTATATTTGATTAGTTGTTAGTCACTGATGATGAGCTGGTGTTTGACAAGACGTATGCATTTCTTAGATTATTTGGTTAAAGCCAATAGCAATCTCGAGTTGAAGTTTGGGTGTCTTTGCTCAGTGTCTTAGTCTCTAGGCATCTTGAACGTGAATTAGTTGCTGCACCCCTTTTGTTTTTTGTATCACTGCTCTATGGAAAATAGAAAACAAAAATCAAAAGATTAGAAGATGTTCTTCTCTAAATTTGTCAAGTGTTCTCTCTATTTTGCTAAAGCTTCCAATGATTCCTTCTAGTTTCTATTTGTTGAAATGTCTTTCTGGTTTTCGGCTACGTATCTTGAAACGTCAAAGAGATCATTTCTTTGTTTTCCTAGAATTGTTTCGAGTGATCTGAAATTTGGGTTCCTATTAGTACGGGTCGTGAATATGCTTTTCTCATAAATGAGTAGAGAGTTTCTTGATAAGATAGTGAGACCTCAGCGCTAAATATCTTGCTACCTCGGTTCCCATCTATTTGAACTTTTTTTAGCAAAGCATTTGCTTGATGTTAAAAGGATATATTATTCCTTTCCATTTCTGATGGCCTGATGCTACAGTAAATTTACAGCGTTAAGTTTTTTCTTTAATTGTTAAACTTAATATATATTTCAAAATGGGTTAAAAAATAATAAGTATGGTTGTAATTATCTATCATTTTAGTTATATTCGGGTTTGACTAGTTTAGTTATATTATGTCATAGACTTTGTAGTCACTTAGCATGTTTAAGTATGTAAATGTGCCAAATTTGTTGCGATGTATCATCATATTTTTTTGCAGCTAATCATTAATTGCCATGGAAGCAAATGTTTGATTTATTTAAAATAATCGGTTAGGAATGGTAGCCTTTAATCCCTTACCGTAAGTTAAATTTAGGAATCATGTTCCTTTCCATATATATGAGTGATTGTCTATTTGTGCTTAAGTGTCGGTTCAATTTGATTGATAATTCATAGATCATTTTTCCTTTAGTCACTTATTAATTACACTCTCTTTGTTTTATGGCATGAATTCTTGAACGAGTCCGTCGAACTATCTCCTCTCTCCCGCACATTTCACTTGAGCCACAGAGGCTCTAAATTTTTTCTTTACCGAGTCATCCACTCCAAAATTGATGAACAGGTTTCGAAATTCGAAGAATAGGCCTACGTTTCGTTTTCTTGTCATATTGTATCTATTTTGGTCATACGCCCTTGTTGTCTTTTACTCTAATGTATTTTACATAGTGTTATTATTTGTTTAGACTAGGACAAGTACAAAAGAAAATTGGTCAAAAACCCAAAACAGGTGGGTTCAAAATTCCGGTAAAGGCAAACAGATAACCCGGATTTGGACCCAATTCTCTCTCTCTCTCTCCCTCTCTCTCTTTTATTTTAGTTAGTTTAGTTCTTTTGCTTTCCGGTAGTTTTAATGTTAAAGAATTCAAATCCCCGCATACGCCATAATTATTTTATTTTTTTTAAAATTAATTTTAAGGGGATTCTAAAAGGAGTAAATGAAATTGGCAAATCAACTCCTATTTAGACAATAGGCGAAGGTTTCTTTTAAGCAAACTCTAAGTGTTTTTCGTATAAGTTTAAGTTAGATCAGTTTTAGCCAAATTAAGTTAGTTGTCGGATAACCGCATTAGCGGATGTTTTAGGTGCCTAACACCTTCCTAGAATATTAATAGGAATCCCCGAACCCCTCTGAATGTTTTCAAACAATTTTTTGTTTAAGTTATTTTAAAACTATAGTTTTCTTAATTTTCCTTAAAAATTAAGTGGCGACTCTTTAAAAAGTCGAAAACTCTTCATAAAATAAATATTTTCCCTTTTTCAAATAAAACAGAAATGGCGACTTCCCCTGGGGAGAAGGAGGATTCTAACCTTAAAGCTAACGTTATTTGGCTATTAGTGATAAATTATTTACTTGTTTAGTTAACCTTATTTTTAAATTTCTTGCATTTCCATGGCATTTTTTCGCCAAACGGCAAATAGTATACATTAGGAAAACGAAAGTTACGTAACTTTCAACGGCTTTCCTCAGAAATACACAAGAATTCATTTGGAAGTATCAAACAAATAGTTGTAAAGTGGTCATCCAACGTTGTTTGGTATATTCACCCCGATGTTTGTCCAACTCGGGTAATCGTCAACTTGAAAACTATTATAATAAACCTAAGATAGAGCGAAATCAAAACCAAAATTAAGCATTAGCCTAAGACGGCTTAATACCCTAGGTGTATTAAGTTCATTTAGTAGAAAACCGCCAAAATTGTGTCTTAAGGTCTTCGACCTCATGACACATCATATTATTTGACATTTGAATGATGTGCGTGTGAAAACCAATTTAGGGGTGGGGAAAATCTAACTAGTTTTTGTTTTGCAGATATGGATCGTTTCCCAAAGTTCAACATTCGTCTCAGCGCCACCTCAACTGACGATGTGGTATGATAATTTTGATGGGAATCATAGAAGAACCCTCAACAAATACGTGGTTGCATTAACAGAACATATCAACATGAACGGTTGGCCGGAACTGGTTGAGGTACTTACGGGATATTCGGATAGCCAGAGGATGGTGTTACGATTCGGAACCGCCGAAATTACCCCGACTTTGGAGGAAATAAGAGATTGTATAGACACAGTAGGCACTGGGATAGAAAGTAGAGCAAAAAAACAAGAAGACATCTTCGTCCCCAATATCCGTAGAGGATATTGCGGACTGGTTTGGGTTGGGAAAGGACTTTGCCTACTGGGGCCAAGAATTCCACGTAGCATTCAGGGACCTTTATATCCGATTTGTACATGCAAGTTTCTAAGCCACTAACAATCCAGAGTTCAATATCCCCTACAGAGAATGGAACGAGATTCGTCCTCTAACATTTGCTGTGGCGTTATTGGGAACAATGGTCTTCCCTCATGGTTCAAATTTGAGTATCAATACTCGAGTTATAACACTTGTGCACACCTTGTTCAAAGGGTATGAGAACCAAGGTCTAACAAAATACTACCCTATAGCTCCGGTCATCCTGTCCGACATGTATCGAGCCTTGGGAATGTGTAAAGAGGGACATGGATACTTCCAAGGATGCAACCTACTTCTTCAGTGGTGGATCCTCAGCCATTTAGAAAAGGGTGCTGGGACTCGGGAGCTGCATACTCTTGACAACAAGAATACACTCAAGGATTTGAATGACCCGTTGTACTGGGCAAATATGAACAATCGGAGAACAAGGGGGAGATGGGCTCAAATTTTCTCCGAATTGAGAGAAGAAGACCTCCAATGTATGCTCGACCGTTTTATCTCCAAAGAAGTCATCGTGGAGAGCCGCAGACAGGTTGTGCTTCCTCTTCCAGGAATTCGGGGAATTCGCCCTTATGCACCATTTAGAGTATTGCGACAGTTCGGGAAGAGACAAACTGTACCCAAAGAAGCATACTATGGCACTTACGTATACGATATTGGAGATGATAGAGTGCACGACGCGTCTGAAATGTTCAGAGAATGGAAAAGTGCCAAGCGTATGGATAAAGACACCATTGCCCCTGACCGATTCAATGCTGGGAACGTCAAAGGTTACAAAGAATGGCTGAAGAAGGACATACAAAACGTCTTCTTTCAAACCCCGCGTAGCTTTCGCAGCGTAACGGGCCGAGAAGCCAAAGCAGTGTCCGAGATAGAAGAGGTAAAGGAAGAGGCCAAAGAGGTGTACGCTAAGTTCGTCGAGAACAAAGATAATCTTGAGAGGGTGACTCAAGAGGTTGAAAGACAGAGGCGTGGTTATGATGATTTTGATAACTGGATCAAGGGGAAAATCGAGAGGATGCGATATGAAAGCTTGGAAGACAAAGGACGCCTGGGTGAAGGTTTCTTGCTGCTGCTAAGATATATGTTTCAGCATCACAAGGCTCAGAGGGACGATGACGGAGCAGGATCATCTGGAGGGACATAGTGGACCTCACCCCTGCGTGGGTTTTTTTATATGTATTTACATTGTTTTAGCCCCTGCGTGGGCCTGCCTTTATTGCACTTTCAAATGGCCCCTGCGTGGGTTTGTCTTTAATATTTATTTTCCCTTTGTGAACATTATTATTCACTAGTAAATTTTATTTTGGGGGGAATTGTTTATTTGGTTCAATTTCACACGTACATCATCCAAATGCGCTAGGCCTACCATTGGCACAAAAGGGTCCCCCTGTATGTTTTAGGACGTGCTATATATGTGTTTAACTGCTTATGTGTTATGTTGCTATGAGTGAGGATATCGTAAACCCACTCCTATCCAGAAATTTCCAAAGAATATACAGAAGCCACTATTACAAAATGTCCGACCAAAATTCCCAAGTCTCATGTTTCTCACTTAAAAGACTGCCTCCTATACCACAAATCCTAAAACATTACTCTACCGTCTCAGAAAAAGGCAAAATCACTGCTATGGACAAAGGTAAGAACATCCAGATGGAGCTCACTGAAGTAGAAGTACAAAGAAAGATTGAACGGATCACTTAGGAAATTCAAGAAGCCAATGAGGAGGGGCTCAGAGTTGACATGGCCACCGCAATCTACAAAGCTGCAACCGTGACGTTGGATGAGGATCTGGCATCACAGATGAAAAGAAAGAAAGATGTTGAGACGGAGACAGAGGATTTGCGAGAAAAGTTGGACATGATTCGATTGAAAGTGAAAGAAAGAGAAGCGAGAGAAGTAAGGATAGAATCGGAGACAGCCACTCTATTAGCTAAACTTCGGAAAATGGGCGAAAAATACCCCCGTCTATGAGCAAGGAGCCAATAGTGATCCCAACAACGCTCGCCCTAAAGCGACTGAGGAAGACGACGACGAGGAAGTCATCTACAAACCTCCATTACTAGGTCGTCTGAAAGGAGGAGACTAATGTTGTAACAAGAAAAGAAATGACTAATGTGTCGCCATCATTTCATCTTTTAAAAAAGAGACTCTTCTGTTGCCTTTCAATTTCCTTGTAATCATAATGAATGGATTAATGAAAATGTTTTACCTTGTACTCGAACTACGTTGGGCCTGAATACTCCTTGTGAGATACGTAGGCAGCCTCCCATGGCCCGGTCCCTATATTTAAAATTTTTCATCCCCCTCCTCCATGTTACGAGAAGATACAAAGACTGGATCAACAGACGTCAAAAAGCAGCTGCAAGAAGACCGCAGATCAACGTGATTTAGCCTTCCCGAGACAGTGTCAAAGCTAAAACAAGCAAACTCCTGCTTGTTAAAAAATATGTGTGTGTTTCCGTCCTCACTCGTGGGTTGAAGATATCCTCAAACAAAGCAACTTGTGTGTTTATCTGCTCTCTGTGTGATATTATGCATTTTTGTACTCTGAATCTACATTGACAAATCTTCCTTTGAGTTGTTTTCCTTCTCAAGTACTTTGAAACTGAACTGTGTCGATCGAAAGCTGGAAGATCATCCTTATTTCACCAGATCAAAAAGGTCCCGCAGATTCCTTCCCTAGACAAAGCTCAGACAGAGGAAAGGCAGTCATGGGAGATAACAATGAAGAAGTGAGTTTTACTGACGTTGTGGTGGCTCAGCCCACTGTAGCGGAACATCATGAGCTGATTATGCAGCTGATGCAACAGATTGCAGAGATGAGAGTGGAAATGCAACGGAGACAGGATCTGCCTCCATCTGGATTTGCTTCTAACGCTGCTGATGGGAGGCATCCAATCTACTTCCCTTCCTCAAATATGGATCCAGCTCAGAACCGGCCTTCTACACCTGTTCATAATCCGTCGGTTATAGATCTAACTACCCAAAATCCCCAATATGCTTTAGCATCCTACCAAACTCCATCTCCTCTACAAAACAACCATCCTCAAATGCCACCCCATACCCAAAATACTCACTATCAGACCGCTCCACCCCCACAAAACCAAAACCAAAACCAAAATCAAAATCTAAATGCTTTCAATCCCCAAACACCCCACCACCACTTAAATCATAACACTAATCCTCAGGCCTACCCACAACATTACCAAACCGCCCAAAACGTTCCAAGTCCCTCCATAGCTCCATCCCTACCAAAGAGAGCCAATTTCCAAGTTCCCGTTCCTGGCGAGCACGATGTGCACGGTTCTGAGTTGGACCACAATGAAGAACATGAAAAGGAATGGAAGGAAAAGGAGGACGCAAAGATCGATATAAAAGAGGAAATTAAAAAGGCCATGAAAGAGCTACAGTGCACCCCCGAGATTGTTGGACTCAGTTAGGAGGACTTGTGTATCCACCCAGATTTGGACTTTCCAGAAGTTTGACACCTTCGGAGGAGTGGGCAACCCTATGGCTCATTAGAGAGTCTATTGTGACCAGCTCGTTGGAGTTGGCAGGGACGAGGCTTTGTTGATGCGGCTTTTCAGCCGAATCCTGTGTGGGGAGGCCCTCGAATGGTTTACCTCACTTGATACCATGCAATGACCTAGTTTGAATGCATTGGCCAAAGATTTCATCGACCGATTTGCCTACAACGTCGAAATAGTTACCTATCGGTATTCTCTAGAGAAGATGAAGGAAAAGCCAACTGAAAGCTATAGGGAGTTCGCTTATAGGTGGAGGAAAGAGGAGGCGAGGGTAAGGTCGCCCATGACCGAGAGAGAAATCGTTGAACTATTTGCGCGGGTGCAAGAGCCGAAATACTACGATAGAATCATGTTGCTCGTTAGAGCAAAGTTTGCCGAGATACTCAAGATTCGTGAGACTATCGAAGACGGTTTGAAATCGAGGAAGATAGCCCGTGTAGTCGCATTACCTGGATCTTCAGGGTTGCTGAAGAAGAAAAGATAAGAAGTTGCTGCTATTTCGTATGGAGGAAGGAAAACCCCCGAAGCTCGTCGTATTCCCAAGGTCGTTCCAGGCCTTCCCCAAAGTCCCACCAAGCTTACTACACGCAACCCAGTCATCCCAATAACCAGAATACTACCCCCATTTACCCAAACACCTAAGCTCCACTGTACAAAAGTCCACCCCCCAAATCTCAGAAATCCTTCTCCCATGTACCCAAATTACCCTCAACCCTACCAAGTTCCATCTCCCTACCAGAGTATCGCTCCCAACTGTTCCAATGTACAGTCGAGCTACCGAGCACCCCCTCCTATTTATCAAATCCAAGCTCCATTATACCAAAATACCCTCCTGAATTACCAAGCTCAACGGCCAAATTAGCAAAGAAATCCATATCCTAGAAGTCAAACTCCCCGTCCAAATACCAGAAATTATCAACAGGTGCCTTCCCCTCAACAAGGCGGTTATGACCCTCCCCGACCCAGATTTGAGAAGAAGCCTTCAAGGAACTTTACTGCACTTGCTGAAAGCCGGACTAAACTGTATGAGAGATTGGTCGTGGCTGGATACATCCACCCTGTGGGGCCCAAACCCGTGGATGTCAATTCAAAGTTCTACAAGCCCGATCAGAGATGTGCTTATCATTCCAACAGTGTTGGACATGATATAGAAGATTGTATAAACCTCAAGCAAAAAATTCAGGATCTGATTGATCAGGAGGTAGTCTCTCTCCAACCGGCGGCGCCAAATGTCAACACAAACCCGTTGCCAAATCATGGAGGTAGCAATGTCAATATTATCGAGACAGATGAAGACTGGTATGGAACGAAGATGATTACTCTCATCGTTCACGATGATTTGGAAAGGGTTGTCGCTTCTTTAAGCGTCAAAGAAAAGAGAGAGTTTGTTATTTTGACACCTATAAAGGTTGTTGCCTTGGTGCCGTCATAAACTCTCGTCAAGCCTAAGTTTGTCATTGAAACTGCTGCGGCTCAAGGCATGACCAGGTCTGGAAGGTGTTACACTCCTGACGAGCTTGCTCTCGGAGGACAGAAGAAGGACCAGGCTAAGAGGTCGATAAGCCACGGAGAAGCGGAAGAATTCTGGAGAAGGATTATTCCATCGTCAAACATTTAGAGAAGACTCCGGCTCAATCTCCGTATGGTACCTATTGATGAGTCTCAATCCCACAGGAAGGCCTTAATGAAAGCTCTCGATGATACATATGTACCCTCAGGTACAAGTAGTGATAACGTGGCTTTCCATGATTCATCAGGTTATTCGAGGGCACCAAATCAGCTTTTGTGATGATGAGCTGCCTGTCGAAGGAAGATCACATAACAAGGCGATGCACATCACTGTGATATGTCGTGAAAAGGTTGTCAACCGCGTCTTAGTAGATGACGGATATGGGCTGAATATAGTCCCGTTGTCGATGTTGAGGCAGCTAAGGTTTGACCTTGGTAAACTGGAGCAAAACCAGGTCAACGTGAGAGATTTTGATGGGGTTCAAAGAGACACGTTGGGAGCAGTGAATTTGACCCTTCAAATGGGCCCCGCAGAGTTCAGCGCGCAATTTCAAGTATTGGATATAGAGACCAGTTACAACCTTCTTCTGGGAAGGCCGTTCATCCATATGGCTGGACCCGTCCCCTCTACTCTCCATCAAATGATGAAGATTGTGTGGAAGAATGAAGAGTTGGTTATTTATGGCGAGGGGAGTCATCTTGGAAGGCAGGTGCCGACCGTGGATGAGATTTTGCGAGGTACAAACTTTTATACGGTGGGGCTGGTGAATGCCACCGATGATGACTTGGCCCCACAAATCCCCATGCCTGCCGTATACGAGATGATAGCCACTGTGATGCTGCAGTTCGGTTTTGAGCCAGGTTTTGGATTGGGAAGAGATTCCCAAGGAATTATTGAGCCTGTTCCGGTCTTCGTCAAGGGATCCAGATATATTTTGGGGTACATCCCCACAGATGATGACATGAAGGTGAAGAATGAAAATGATCAAGCTTTGACTAAGCCGATCCCACATCTGTATCAATCCTTTCCGATTCGAGAGTATGCCGAACATGAATACTTTAGGGAAGGAATCTATGACCTCTTCGAGGAGATCGATGCTGTTGTCGAGGAGGAGATCGAGCTAGTTGGTATTCGCGATTCTCAACAAGGGGAGGTGCTGCGAAACTGGACTTCCACGCCGATCTTGATACCCCGAACTCTTCGGTAGAAAGGCATCATTTCATGAAGATTAAAATTGGTGGTAGTCCGGAAGAGGCCCGAGACCCACCATCTTTGCATTTTCTTAACTTTTCAAATTTTCGAATTTTCATTGTGATGTTCAAAAAAGGCAACATGGCCCCATGCCATGGCCAAAGTTTGCATTTTTTGTTTTAAATGAAAGCCTCTTTGTTTTTAACTTTATTTATTTAGTGTTTTGTTATACCTTACTTTCCTGATATTGTGTGTTTATGATTTCCGTAACATAAGTTACAGACCTTCCAATGTCATGTCATGTCATGAGCTAAATGAACAAAATGAGGCAGGTGATGACGAGGTTGACGATTATGAAGAAGAAAATGGGGAACCAAATTATGTCACCGAGGAATTTTGGCAGTTCGAGAATCAGCATAAACCAAATCTAGAGGAAACGGAAACGGCGAATTTGGGAGATTCGGAATGTGTTGAAGAGGTTAAGATCAGCACCCACCTAAAGGAAGCTAAGAAAAAGGGCCCAGTTCATTTGCTTGCTGAATATAGTGATGTGTTCATTTGGGAGGTCGGTGACATGCAAGGGTTGAGTACCGATGTCGTATCTCATAAGCTACCGATTAACCCAGGGTTCGATCCGGTGAAGCAAAAAACTCAAAAATTCAAGCCGAAACTGAGTTTGAAGATTAACAAAGAGATGACCAAGCAAATAGATCCCGATGGTGGAAGTGACATAATATCCTACTTGGCTGGCCAAGATTGTTCTGGTCGCTAAGAAAGACGGGAAAATCAGGATTTGTGATGACTATAGAGATCTCAACAAAGATAGCCCGAAGGACAATTTTTCGTTGTCGAATATTCATATTTTGATTGACAATTTTTCTAGGCATGCGATGCAGTCGTTTGTGGACTGTTACGCAGGCTATCACCAAATTTTGATGGATGAAGAAGATGCGGAAAAGACGGCTTTCATTACACCTTGGGGTGTATATCAGTACAGGGTGATGCCGTTCGACCTCAAGAATACGGGTGCCACCTACATGAGAGCTATGACGACCATTTTTCACGACATGATTCCTAAGGAGATTGAAGTGTACGTGGATGACGTCATAATCAAATCCCGCGAGAATTCAGACCACGTGACACATCTAAGGAAATTCTTTGATCGTTTGCGTCGTTATAACTTGAAGTTAAATCACGCCAAATGCGCTTTTGGAGTTCCATCCGGGAAGATATTGGGATTTATAGTCAGCAGAAAGGGTTTTGAGCTCGACCCCTCTAAGATTAAAGCAATTCAAGAGTTACCTCCGCCAAAGACGAGAAAAGAGGTGATGAGTTTCTTAGGGAGGTTAAATTACATTAACTGATTCATAGCTCAATCAACCGTGGTGTGTGAGCCTATTTTCAAGTTGCTGAAGAAAGACGCCCCGACAAAGTGGACTGAAGAATGCCATATCGCTTTTGATGCTATCAAGAACTATTTGTCCGATCCATCGGTATTGGTTCCTCCGCGAGAGGGGATTCCTTTGTTGCTGTACTTGTCTGTCTGAGATAATGCATTTGGATGCGTACTTGGTCAACACGAAGAAACAGGAAAGAAGGAAAGGGCTATCTATTATATAAGTAAGAAGTTCACTCCATACGAGTCTCGTTACACTTTGTTGGAGAGAACGTGTTGTGCATTGACATGGCTAGCCCAGAAGCTAAGACATTATTTGTCTTCCTATACTACATACCTCATCTCCAGAATGGATCAACTGAAGTATATCTTCCAAAAGGCGATGCCGACCGGAAAGTTAGCTAAGTGGCAAATGGGGTCGAGTGAATTTGACATTGTGTATGTGACTCAGAAAGCGATAAAGGCATAGGATTTGGCTAATCATCTTGCAAAAAATCCCGTTGATAAAGAGTATGAACCACTTAAGACTTATTTTCACGATGAAGAGGTATCGTTTGTGGGTGAGGATATTTTTGAAGCATATCCAGGTTGGAGATTATTCTTTGATGGAGCGGCAAATAATCAAGGTAAAGGTATCGGAGCAGTCTTAGTGTAAGAATCTAGTCAACACTATCCCAAGGTGGCTAAGCTCCGATTTAATTGCACGAACAACATGGCTGAATACGAAGCTTGTATTCTTGGTTTGAAAATGGCAATCGACATAAATGTTTACGAGTTGTTGGTTATTGGAGACTCAGATCTTTTGATTCATCAAGTTCAAGGAGAATGGGCTGTGAAGAACCCGAAGATTGTACCTTACGTACAGTATGTACAGAAGTTGTGCAAGAGATTTCGTAAGATCGAGTTCAGACATACTCCTAGAATACAGAATGAATTGGCCGATGCTCTGGACACCATCGCTTCGATGATTAAACATCCGGATATAGATTATATTGATCCTTTAGATATAGAGTTGAAAGAACATCCATTCCACTGTTCGCATGTTGAAGCAGAACCAGACGGTTTGCCTTGGTATTTTGATATAAAGAAGTATTTGGAGTCTTGAACTTATCCCGAAGATGCTACGTCCAATCAGAAAAAGTCAATACGTAGTATGGCTCTCAATTTCTTCCTAAGTGGAGAAGTATTGTATAGGAGGACTCCAGACTTAGGTCTTCTCAGAAGTGTCGATGTCGTTGAAGCTGCAAAACTGATTGAACAGATACATGGTGGAGTTTGTGGTATGCATATGAATGGTCTCACTTTGGCAAGAAAGATCCTATGAGCCGGGTATTTCTGGATGACTATGGAGAATGATTGCTGCAAATTTGTGCAAAAGTGCCACAAATGTCAAGTGCATGATGATTTAATTTGAGTGCCATCCCACGAACTCAATGCTATGAGTTCACCTTGGCCATTTGTAGCTTGGAGTATTGATGTCATCGGTCCGATGGAGCCAGGCGCTTCTAATGGACACAGATTCATTTTGGTCGCCATTGATTATTTTACGAAGTGGTTAGAAGCAGTTTCTTACAAGTCGGTAACCAAGAAAGTGGTGGCTGATTTTGACCGCAACTATCTGATATGTAGATTTGGAGTGCCAGAATCCATAATCACTGATAATGGTGCAAATCTCAACAGTCACTTGATGAGAGAGATATGTGAGCAATTTAAGATTACTCATCTAAATTCAACTGCTTATCGTCCCCAAATGAACGAAGCTGTAAAGGCCGCCAATAAGAATATCAAAAAGATTTTCAGGAAAATGATCGACAGGCATCGAGGTTTGCATGAGATGTTACCATATGCTTTATTGAGATACCGCACGACTGTCAGGACATCAATTAGAGCCACTCCATATTTTCTAGTATATGGAACAGAAGCAGTTATACCTGCTGAAGTTGAGATACCGTCTTTGAGAATCATCCAAGAAGCTTAGTTGAGTAACGCTCAATGGGTTAGAAAGCAGATTGATCAACTAACTTTGATTGATGAGAAGAGAATGGTTGCCGTCTACCATGGACAATTGTATAGAAAGAGAATGACTCGTGCCTTTCACAAGAGAGTAAAAGCCAGAAATTTTGAAGTTGGTCAGTTGGTTATAAAGACGAGTACAAAGGAAAGTTCGCACCAAACAGGCAAGGACCTTACATGGTTCGCAGAGTGTTATCTAGAGGTGCTTAGGTCCTGTCGGAGATGGATGGCACCGTATGGCCTAAACCTATCAACTTAGACGCTGTCAAGAGATAGAACGTGTGAAGCTGCAGTTTGCATTTCTGTTATTTACTTGTAATAATTCCGTTTGCTTGTATTCGTTTTGCTTAAATTTTAATCCCTTTGTAATGAACTACGTCTGACCTGAATTCTCAAGAATGAGATACATAGGCGGCCTATGTCGGCTTCTGTCACCTCATTTACCCCTTTTAATATTTCTTATATTTGAACTACGTTCGACCTGAATGCTCAAGAATGAGATACGTTGGCGGCCTATGTGGGCCTCGGTCAGTTTCTTTGTAATTTTCCTCAATTTTTTGATCTCTGAGCGGGGGAACTACGTTTGACCTGATTCCTGCCTCAACGGGATACGTAGGTGCCACAAGGGTTCGGTCATATCTCCCATAAGATTTGTATTCCTCTTTACAATAGAAACTGGGACAGAATTTTTTAGAGGGACTCAAAAAAATTCTCAGAAAGAGATTCTTCCTCAGCAAGTTAAGACAGAACACATCTCGAGATTTGCAACTGGGAAAGAATTTTTGTGAAGATCTTAAAAATTCCGCGATCTGCTCAGTTACAGTAAAAAGATAAGCAAGACATTTATCTGGGATGGAAATTTTAAGGATGACCCCAAAATTTCAGCACGGATTTATCTGCATGTCCGGAGCGACTCTGAAAACTCCCTAGCAAATGATCAGATAGGCCTTCAAGCATCAGACTCAAAGAAGTTTGTTAAGCATGATATGACACGACTTGGCAGAGACTCTTTTTTTTTAGATACTATTTCTCGAAAATTTATTTCTCTTAAATTTTCCCTTTAATGTTTCATTTGTTTTGGCATAAAATACTTTGTCTTATCTATCAAGAGTCGGGAGATCAGGAAATCAACCGGAGATAACAAGACAAAGAGCAAATAACTAAAGAAATCGACACAGATCAGTTTATTTTTAATACTAACAATTTTTTCTGTGGATGCATGATTATATTTTTGCTCTGAAATCAGCAAATTCTTCCGATGGATGAATATGGAAAGGTTCAAAGAGGAGAAAACTATCCCAAAATCAATAGTTTTCCTAGAAGCAAGAGACATTTTATATCTCTTATGTCGGAGACTTGGGAATATGAATTGTTTATTTCAATCAATTTCCAACGACATGAAATTTATAAAGGACATCATTCGCATCATAATGTCGGATATGGTACTATGCATTACCCGGAGGGGGTCAGCTAGTTTATTATCGATCTAGACGATGTATTACCTGGAAGACGTTACCGTTATCATTGTTGGAGACGATATGAATATTCATGCATCGCGAGTCAATACTCATGCATCGCAGAAAATCATGCATCGTGACTCAATACGCATGCATCGCGAAAAATCATGCATCGCGGGTCAGTATGCATGCACCGCGGAAAATCATGCATCCCTAGTCAATACGCGTGCATCGCGAGTCAACACTCATGCATTGCGGAAGACCATACACCGCGAGAAGATTTCATGCCTCGCAGTAAACTATGCATCCTGAGAAGATTTCATACCTCACATAAAATTATACATCGTGAGAAGATTTCATACCTCACAAAAAATTATACATCGCGAGAAAATTTCATGCCTCGCAGAAAATTATGCATCGTGAGAAGATTTCATACCTCACAGAAATTATGCATCGCGAGAAGATTTCATACCCGCAGAAATTTACGCATCACGGGAACATATTCATGCCTGTAAGAAATCATGCACTGCCGGAGAATTAATCGTGCATCCAAAGAGAATTATTTATCCGTTGGCATCAACTGTATTCTTTCATTCTGATTAAAGTAAACAACATGAAGAGTACACCGACATCAAGAGAAGCGTCAGCACTACATCATCTTTCATTCATGTTGACATCAGCATGAAGAGTACATTGACATCAAAAGAAATATCAGCATCGCATCAGCATTTATTTACTTTGACATCAAGTGAAGAGTGCATTGAAGATACCATTGCAAACACAAGGCACAAGCTTTATTTGCTTTACGTCAGACCGATCGAGTTGACGTCGAATATCGAGGAGAACAATGGAGTGTCGAGATGGTAAAAGACACTGTCTCCCATCCTAATTGCATTTTTAAACTGACGAGTTTTTATCTCTGTCTTTGTCGAGAGCATTCAAAAGGATGAATTCTCCAAAACCACAGGTGCGGACGACATCAAAACGATGCAGCACAACGTGGAACTTTTTCTTAGCAGCGAACTGGGACATAGTCCAAAGAGGAGTGTCAAACTCTTAGTACACGAGCAGAGAAGTGACTTCCACAACAATCAAACCACACCCCTATTAGAAGGCATGTGGGTTTTTCTTTGAGAGTTGTCAGTTTCGGTCTCGCATCCGGAAATTTTGATCTACCGGAAGCAAATTTCAAATCTAAGTGACAAGGCGCCAAGGGTTGGAAATTATGTCCGTGTAAGTTCTTAACTATGGGTGTGAAGTGCACCACATCATGGCTAAGAGGTTACAAGCCTCCTTTTCATACTCGTTTAATTTGTCACGTATCCCAAAACCAAAGGTTATCTAGCATAATAGATTTCCTTTTCAAACAATCGAGTCGAACTACAAGTGGCCTGAATTTTCATATAGCATGAGATATGTAGGAAGCCCATTTTGGGGTTCGGCCATGATTCCTAAAGTCCGTACCATAGTCCCTTTGTTAAAGATGAATATGTGTTCGGTCAAAATTGATTTGGTCAATGTCATTTTCCTCAAATTTCTTGCATCAATCCAAGAAAAATAAGGGACAGTTGTTGACACCTAATTTTGACCCTCCCTGATAGGAGTTAATACACGAGTTTCTCAAATTCCAAACGAGTTTGAAATAGTTGACTTTATAATATCCAAGTTTTTTTTTTCTCTCTTTCTTCTCGAGTCGTTTCTTTAAAGTAGCCTTAGTCTATTTTTGTAATGTTAAGTGATTATTTTATATATGTTTTATATAATTAGATTATTCTATAAACATTCGAAAATCGTCTCAAAAAATATATATGTTTTCGTTCTAGTTAAGTATTTAATTGATTAACTTAGTTATTTAATACTTTGCATTTCAATTTACTTAGTTTATATTCCAAGCTAACTATTTATCTCGTTAAGATTGAGAAAGCTCGTTGGTTGACTATATTAATTTATCTTACTCGTTTATTTGATAGAGTTTACTGAGCAAGTTTATTTGTTGTTGCTAATTTTAAATACTCCCAACCCAACCCATTTCAATACAGTAACATTGAGACAACCCATAACCCAACCCCTTTTTTTTCTAGGCCCAGTTCAGTTTCCCTGTTGGTTCGACCCATCCCCAAATCGCTGCCCGACCCCCACATCGTCTTTCTTCTTCACGTTGCAAAAACAAATAACAAGATAAAGGGCAATCGCGTGGATGGCATCCGCGCGTGCAGGCGGAACGCTGGCCTTCTGCCCCAACGTCTCTCTCAGAATTGTACAGTTGTAGCAGAAGCAGATGCGGAATCGTCCTTGCTCACAGGAGATCGTTCCACGTTGCATCTCGAGGACAAGGGAGTTGAATTAGCCGTCCATCCCCTTTCCTCTTCAGGAATAGGTTTGAAACGTGAGGAAAAGGTGTTCATCCTATTTTTGGATTGAAGGTTTGGGTTTTGAATTTGATTTTTGGGTTTCGAAATCAATATTCCCTTTCTACCCTTTTCCCTCCCAAAAATTTGTAACCCTAATCTCCCTCCTATATATATTCTTGTTTGTTCACTGTGAAAGGGTTTTTTTTTTGGAAAAGGATTTTTAGAGATTAAATTTTGGTAGCTTGGGATTTTCCACGGAAAGTGTGAGAACAATTTCAGACGAGAGAGGGGAATATCGAAAGAGGAATACAGAGAGAAGCAAGTAGAAAATAGAGCTTTCTGAGGAGCTAAATTTTTTTTCTCTGTTCGAGTGCTTTGTTCGGGTTGTCTTGTTGCTGCCTATATCGGTGGTCGTGTACCAAAGGTCGTCGGAAAGCTCTTCCCCTGCTCGTTCTTGTCTCTGTTTCGCTGCCCAGGAAACGGTAGACTCCTTTCCCCTCCTCATCCAGTTTGGATTGTAGTCATTGAGTCATAAATTTCTTTCTGTGAAGTTGCTTGTTTTTTTTTCTTTTTTTTTTTTTTGGTTCCATTTTGTTTTATTAAAGGATGCATATGGATGAAAGCTCGGTTTGGTTTGTATGCGACCATCATAAATTATTTTTAATTTTTCTCACTCTCGTTTTCTTTTAGGATTAGATTAGTCAATGTTTGACATCATACGTTCAAAGGTTCTGTTTTAATGTTCTGTTCCTAGAATGTATGTTTTCCCGTCTCACTCTCTATTTCGAAACAGCTTTAAATGTATGAAAGAGCTTTCCGTTTTATATTTGATTAGTTGTTAATCACTGATGATGAGCTGGTGTTTGACAGGACGTATGCGTTTCTTAGATTATTTCGTTAAAGCCAATAGCAATCTCAAGTCGAAGTATGGGTGTCTTTGCTCAGAGTCGTAGTCTCTAGGCATCTTGAACGTGAATTAGTTGCTACCCCCTTTTGTTTTTTTTATCACTGCTCTATGGAAAATAGAAAACAAAAATCAAAAGATTAGAACATGTTCTTCTCTAAAATTGTCAATTGTTGTCTCTGTTTTGCTAAAGCTTCCCATGATTCCTTCTAGTTTCTATTTGTGGAAATGTCTTTCTCGTTTTCGGCTACGTATCTTTAAACGTCAAAGAGATCATTTCTTTGTTTTCCTAGAATAGTTTCGAGTGATCTGAAATTTGGATTCCTATTAGTACGGGTCGTGAATCTGTTTTTCTCATAAATGAGTAGAGAGTTTCTTGTTAAGATAGTCCGACCTCAGCGCTAAATTTAATCTTGCTACCTCGTTCCCATCTATTTGCATTTTTTTTAGCGAAGCATTTGCTAGATGTTAAAAGGATATATTATTCCTTTCAATTTTTGATGGTTTGATGCTACGGTAAATTTACAGTTTTAAGTTTTTTCTTTAATTGTTCAACTTAATATATATTTCGAAATGGGTTGAAAAATAAGAAGTACGGTTGTAATTATCTATCATTTTATTTATATTCGGGTTTGACTAGTTTGGTTATATTGTGTCATAGGCTTTGTAGTCTCTCGGCATGTTTAAGTATGTAAATATGCCAAATCTGTTGCGATGTATCGTCATATTTTGCTGCAGCTACTCATTAATTGCCATGGAAGCAAATGTTTTATTTATTTAAAATAATCGGTTAGGAATGGTAGCCTTTAATCCCTTACTGTAAGTTAAATTTAGGAATCATGTTCCTTTCCATATATATGAGTGATTGTCTATTTGTGCTTAAGTGTCGGTTCAATTTGATTGATAATTACATAGATCATTTTTCCTTTAGTCACTTATTAATTACACTCTCTTTGTTTTATGGCATGAATTCTTGAACGAGTCCGTCGGACTATCTCCTCTCTCCCTCACATTTCACTTGAGCCACAGAGGCTCTAAATTTTTTCTTTACCGAGTCATCCACTCCAAAATTGACGAACAGGTTTACGAAATTGGAAGAATATGAAGTCAATGGAAGAGTTGAAGAACGTAGGCCGAGAGGCCTACGTTTCGTTTTCTTGTCATATTGTATCTATTTTGGGCATAAGTCCTTGTTGTCTTTTACTCTAATGTATTTTACATAGTGTTATTATTTGTTTAGACTAGGACAGGTACAAAAGAAAATTGGTCAAAAATCCAAAACATGTGGGTCCAAAATTCCGGTCAAGGAGAAAAGATTACCCGGATTTGGACCCAATTCTCTCTCTCTCTCTCTCTCCCTCTCTCTCTCTTTTAATTTAGTTAGTTTAGTTCTTTTGTTTGCCGCTAGTTTGAAAGTTAAAGAATTCAAATCCCCGCAAACGCCATAATTATTTTTTTAAAAAATTAATTTCAAGGGGATTCGAAAAGGAATAAATAAAATTGGCAAATCAACTCCTATTTAGACAATAGGCGAAGGTTTGTTTTAAGCAAACTCTAAGTGATTTTTCGTGTACGTTTAAGTTAGATCAGTTTTAGCTAAATTAAGTTAGTTGTCGGATAACCGCATTAGTGGATGTTTTAGCTACCTAATACCTTCCTAGAATATTAATAGGAATCCCCGAATCCCTCTGAATGTTTTCAAACAATTTTTTGTTTAAGTTATTTGAAAACAATAGTTTTCTTAATTTCCCTTAAAAATTAAGTGGCGACTCTTTAAAAAGTCAAAAACTCTTCAAAAAATAAATATTTTCCCTTTTTCAAATAAAACAGTTATTACCTCGTACAAATCAATATTAGCCTATTAGATAGTATACACTAAATCTATGTTAATAATTCTTTTCCTATTATCTACCTCCTTGGTCCGGCATTAGCATTAAGGCGAGTTCTAACGTTGGTCATCCGTTAAAAAGACTTCTAAGCGAAAGAATTGTCAAAACATGCAAAACATTATTCTAGAATTGTTATTTTAGTTATTTTTTACCTCATTATTCACCCATTGCTCCCACAATCCTAGTTATGGAGTTTAATTCATGCACTTACTTTAATGAGAAAGAATAAAATCAAGAAATTTAGTTGATTAATCAACAAGATCACCAACAATAACCTCAAGAGAAAAGTGTAACAATCAAAATAATCTACTCTCAAAGACTAACCTAAAAGTGTCTAATAACCAAGAGTCTAACCCCCAAAACGAGGTTTTTCAAACTATTTATAAAAAACAAGAACCTAATAAAAGAAGGACTCTATTTGCTGAAAATCTGTCAAAACACGGCTGGGTCGACGGACCTCGCGACGGGTCATCGTGGTCACAACGGACCGTGAGGACTCTGTCGTCCCATACTTTGCAAATTCTTCTCCCGCTCTCTTTTTTACCCTCGACGGCAGGTATGACGGATCGTCAGAGGCACAACGGTCCGTCGAGGGTCTCCGTTCCATGACACTTAAACTCTTGGAATTTTGGTACTGGGACTACTTCTCTGATCATCACGACGAACCAGCAGGACGGACCGTCATGGCTACGACGGTCCGTCATGCACTTCGTAACCGCACACTTGGTCAGACTTCCCCATCTTCCTTCAGCAACTTCACTACGAGACCACCTACGGACCGTCACAGGCACGACGGACCATCACAAGCTCCGTAGGTGGTAACTTTTCTGCATTTCTTTCTCAAAAACTTCCACGTTCATCTTTAGACTGATTTCCTTCAAATAAAGAGAAACTTACATAAAAATTAATACAAAAAGGCTTTTTGACACACACTAAACTTAAGGAAAAAGCATTAAAAATACCGTGAAACCACGGTATATCAATGGACTCCATCGATGGTCTGGTGATGGAACGACGGCCCATCGATAGAATCGGTAGATCTATGCACCAGACCATTTTCTGTAGAATTCTTTGTTTTGGTCCCTCCACATTGAACACCCATTAAGCTAATTTTTTTGTGTTTTTTAAAACTCTTTTGAGACACGGACCCTAAAATAATCTCTAGACAACACTAAAGAAATAACACATGAAGATGAGTAAAACAAAACGAAATAAGAGAAAGCAACTATTGCTACCAAGAAAAAAAAACCCATTGTTGTCTAGAGGATACACCGTGGGTTGCCTCCCAAGAAGCGCTTGTTTTGACGTCGCGGCACGATGCACGATCCTTGATTACTCAGACTTTATTAAGGTGATATGCCTCAACCACCTCATGTACACCATCCGCATGACCTAGATATTTCTTTATTCTTTGCCCGTTGACAGTAAACTTCGCACCCTCCTTGTTCTTCAATTCAACCGCTCCATGTGGAAACACTTTATCATAAGGATGGGTCCCGTCCACCTGGACTTGACTTTGCCCGGAAACAAGCGTAGCCTCTAGTTTAATAGAAGCACCAAGTCCCCAACCGCAAATTCTCGCTTTTCAATATTTTGGTCGTGGTACTTCTTTATCTCTCTTTATAGATGGCTGAACATTCATATGCTTTTAGGCAAAACTCATGAAGCTCATTCAATCCATTAAGTCTCTATTCCACTGCTTCATTCTAATTCATATTCAGTTTTTTCATTGCCCACATGGCTTTGTGCTCTAACTCAACTGGCAACTAACAAGCCTTCCCTTATACAAGTTGGTATGAAGACATACTTATGGGGTTCTTGTATGCAGTCCCGTAGGCCCAAAGAGCATCATCAAGCCTCCTTTACCAATCCGTTCTATTAGCATTTAACGTTTTTGACAGGATTTGCTTAATCTCTCAATTGGACACCTCAACATGCCCACTAGTCTGTGGATGGTACAGAGAACCCCATATTTCTCCAATATCCCTTTGAACAACTTATTGCAAAAATGATACCCACCATCAATAATAATGGCCCAACGTGTGCCAAATTTGGAGAAGATGTTCTTTTTCAAGAACGCGGTGACACTCTTCCCTTCATTGTAAGAAAGCACTATGCCTTCCACCCATTTTGACACGTAGTCCACTGCCGCAAGTATATATTTCATCCCATGATAACTCATAAACGGGACCATAAAATCAATGCCCCATACCTAAAATAACTCAATTACTAGAATGGGATTCAAAAGAAGCTCTTGCATCTTCGAAATTCATCCATCTCTTTGACACCTATCACATGACTTGGCAAACTCATGAGCATCTTGATGAAGGTTGGCCAATAGTACACACACTGCATTATCTTTTGGGAAGTCCGGATACCAGTATGGTGTACACCCACAGGCGAGGAGTGGCATGCCTCCTTAACACTTAACATCTCATCCGGCAAGCAAAGGCGAATAAGCCCATAAGAACAACTCCGATATAAGTAAGGCTCATCCCAAAAGAATTTTTTTACATTATGCATGAACTTATTCCTCTGATGGAACAACAAGTCCGATGGGACTATATCACTGGGCAGATAATTCGCAATATCTGCGAACCATAGAATCAAGTCATGAGAAGCGGCTAATGCATGCTCATCAGAGAAGGTATCATCAATTTCAGACTTTTCACTTAACTCTCGCATCTCTTCACCTCCAATCTGGACAAATGATCGGCAACTTGATTTTCAGTCTCTTTTCTATATTTTAATTCAAATTCAAACTCTTGCAATATTACCACCCATCTAATCAACCTTGGTCTTGCATCCTTCTTTGCTATCAAGTACCTCAAAATGGAGTGGTCAGTATGCACTATGACTCTCGTTCCAAGAAAATAGGAGCAAAAGTTTTCAAAAGCAAATACCACCTCAAGAAGCTCTTGTTCAATCATAGTGTAGTTCTTTTGTGCTTAATTTATGGCCGCATAATAAATCGAGTACTAGGAATATCTCTAACCCAATCAACTATTCAACTGATGGTGTGTCGATCGATTGATGGACCGTCGATCCTTCCGTAGCCCCACACTTAGTCAGATTTCCCCGAGTTTCTCTAGATTCCTCAACTTTCAGTCGACGGTCACCATCTATGGTCCGTTGATGGAACGACGCACCATTGATGGCCTTCGTGGGTAACCTCAGCAATAAATCTCAGCTGCCTTCTACATTTTGGTTTTCGACACCTTTCGTGCAAAACAAAGATAAAAATAATATTAAAACTACTACAAAAAGGCTCTAGACACACACCAATCATCATGAAAAAGCATTGAAAGTACCGTGAAACCATGGTACATCAAAGAACATCTGAAGAACTCTGTTGATCACCTCATGATTGAAGAGCATAGAAACAGTTCTTCTTATGAAAATCGAAATTGAGACCACTTGCTTGTGTTTGAGCATTTTCCCTTCCTTGAGTCTTCAACATACGGAATTCCTCTTCATGTGAAAACTCTTACCACTATTATGTTTTCTACCAAACATAGCACAAATAGGATTCTCAACATAAGAACCACCACCTCTTCCTTCTTAAGGCTTGGGGGTAGACACTTTATCTTAATTGACTCTTAGAGTGTTAATAGGACCTCTGTTAGGGAACCTATTCTTGAACACTGGCTTATCTTTAACTCTTACCTATCCTTGGAAGAATTTCCATCTTCGGCCTTTGTCCTCTTCAACTCAATACCAACATGCTTAAGCTTTTGCTCCTCAATTAGTTTGGCATGAACCATGAGACGAGAGATGTCCATGCTAGGAATCAACATATCCAACCTACATTCATTAATTACAAGGTCATATATACCCATAACAAATTTGTTCATCTTAGCCCTAGAATCCTCCTCCATAATATGAGCATGTTAGGAAAGTTGAGTGAACTTTAGGCTATACTCTTTCATGCTCACACCCCATTGATGAATATTGCTAAATTCTTTCATTTTCCTCTCCCTTAATTCCAAGGGTAAGAGTCTATGAAGTAATGTTATCTTGAATGATGCCTAAATAACCAGACCTTCTCTAATAGACCTCTCTTTCTTCCATTGTTCATACAAAACTTTTGTCACATCTTTGAGTTGATAGGTCGCTAGTTCCCAATTTTCTTGAGCAAACACACCCATTTCATCTATTACCTTAAACACTTTATCAATGAACCCTTGGAGGTCATCGTGAACTTTTGAGCCAAAGAAAGTATGGGGATTTATCCTTGAGAAATTCATTATCCTTGAGAAATTCATAATCCTAGAAGCGATAGTGCTAGAATTGGGGTTCACTTGCGCCCTACAATCTCTAGCCATTAAGGTTGTCAACACTTGAGTTAAACTATGAATAGTTGTCCTTATTTGAACATTAGACGTAGCCCCTTATTCATTAGTAACTTAAGGTTTTTGATGAGCTTGAGGGGGAATCACCTCATGCACATTCTCCTCATCGGCCCTCATAGTATTAGTTCTTCTTGTATTCATTTCCTATAAGCAAAATAAACATATTAGAACAAAGGACTAGATAGAGTTAATACTCTTAGGAATAACTAATGAGTATCAAAGAGTGACATTTCCTAATCATCTTATAGACTCTCATTCATAAGTGTGGCACGTTTCACACCCATGAACAAGACACTACTCAAAACGTGATATTTTGTGAAACCAATCGAACCATAATCTCCACCTTATGCTCTTATATTAAATTTGTAACGACCCAAGAGCACCCAGTATTCGTTACAAGCGTACTCAATCTCGATAAGGTCTTATACAAGAGTAAATTTTGCCACGAAATCAAGTTGAATCCTTTGAGAATAGATCCTCTTCTTGAAGCTCCAAAGTTCTTCAATGGAGGTTTGGGAGAGAGAGAGAAACTCCTATATTTTTTGACTTCTAATTGAGCATTTTGTGATTTTGATTTGGGAATGGGTGTAAAATGATTAAAAACTATATATATTAACCCTCCCAAAATACCCAAAACACCCCTACACTAGTTGGACCTTAATATAAAAGTCCAACTTGACTTTTTATTAAATCCCAAAATCTTCAAAATTAAATGTGGGTCTATGACGCGCAATAGGTTCCAAATAGGCAGAAGGCCCTGTGTTTGCTCCGCTATGCGTAACTAAAATTTTCAGATATTGGCACCAGGCACGCAATGCGCGACCACCCTCTGATTCCACCCGTCATAATTTCTTCTTTATTTTTCGTCTCTTAATCCTCCAAACTACCCCGACTCTTTACCCAAACACTTAGGACTGTAATTACCCCTTTTTAGGTCATATTGGGTTAGACTCTAGCTTAGGCCATAGAATATCTAGGGTGTTTCTGTAGGTGAGTAGTTAAGATGGTTGTTACAATTAATGTGAGTTGTACAATATGCGATTCTATTTTTAAATAAGAGTAATGATGTGTGGAAAAGTCATAATAGTAAACAGAGAATTAAGAGGTGTACGTGTGATTGTATGTAATCAGACAAGGTTCCATTTAAGTTAATGATTTTTCATGCGTTCCTAGATAGTATATTAAAGTTGTTAATGTGAAATAGACTAATGTAAGAATTAAAATATATCCCTTAAAATTAAGATAAAAAGCCAAACAACCCAATAAGAAGAGGTTAATAGACGCATCTTAGAATGAAGTCTTAGAGGAAACCCTATTACCTAACCAAGAGGGTCTAATATCTATGAGATAAGCCTTTGTCGAGTATTAGAGTAAAACGAATGTTGACCTGTTTAGAGATGATGAGAATAGTGACAACTCCCACCTACAGTTCATCCTTTTGTAATGGTAGGCGGTCGTAATCAAGTACAAGCCCAACTAAGAGGTGGGGTCGACCCCACATGATGTGATACGAGAAAAAATCAATTACTGAGTAAAATGGTATTCTAATAGTTTGATGGTGTAGAAATTTTTGAATGAATAAAATAAATGACAAGGGTTTGACAATTAATGTAAAATGGGGGCATATGAGTTAAAAATTGAAAACTACAAACACTCAGGAATAAACAAGTAGAGCGGTATCCTTCTATGATCAAACAAATGCAAATATCACTAATGGGTGATTAGTACTTACTAGAAATCGTTGAATCTTTGTGGGTAGGCTAGTATTTAGGTGTAAAAGTCATTTCTCAATAAACTATCATGAATAAAGAGTGTTCTCTAGAACCTCAACAATAACTAATATAAACAACTCAATACCTCAATCAATCTGCTTTTTCGAGCTAGATCAGTAGGATTTGATTTAGACCAACTTTGTGAAGCTCAATCTACAACAACACTATAACTACAATCATCAATCAATAGTTTTAACGATAAAAATTTTTTCTCAAGCAGTCTTAGAATGCTAGGCTAGAATTGTATTTAAAACTACAATTCATTAATTAAAATAAACTATCAATTGAACCCACTTTAAATCAACAATCAAATCACTAAATAATAAAACCCATAAGATAATTGAAGCATTCAATCACATAATAACACCCTCAACAATGAGGTTTTAGACACACATAATAAAGAGCAAGAAATAGTTATCAACTATGTTTTACATCTGCTTGGGCAACGATCCAAACGTCCTTAAAATTCTCAAATTGATGCCCAAATCAAATAAACCCTAAATTTTTTATTAAAAAGGTTAAAGAACAATGTGGGTACTCTCAAAACATCTATAAATCCTTTTTTCTTTTGAAAATTTCATTTGTAGGTTCCCTGAATTTTATCTTCGGAACCACTTAGTGAAATAAGTCGAGCTTCGCTGACCGTGTCGGCGTTGCACTTAGTATTCTTTCCAATATCCTTCTTTACTTGGATTCTTTCCAAATATAAACACATGCATGATTTTAGTCGTAGGCTTTCCCATATTTTTAAATCAACGCGACATTAATCTCTATCAAGATCACTAAGGTTTTTCAAGGGTTGTAACGGGGCTGATGGTAAATGTATGATCATTTATGCTTAGTGACTTCTACATTCATGTAGTATTATTTTAATTTCACATTTTTTTCCTTTCCTTTTTTTTTTTAATTCTCACAATTCACTTTAAGTTCTTTTAAGCATTGGATACCCCCTTTCTTTTATACATTGCACAAAGTTTATTTCAACATTCTTTTACAATATCTACGTCTTTTGCTTTTCTTCTCTTTTAATTTTTCTATGGGGGGTTCCATATTCTTAAACTCAATCCATCAAGGGACAGTATTTTAAAACCTTCTTGACTTTCCTTATTTTCCCACCAAATCGTCAACTTAGGCGGCTATTCAAACGGACCGATGCTTAAAAATGTTTTAGGTAATGGGAAAATAGGTAAAATGTGTTCAGGTTTCATCTAATGAAAAGGCTAGTTTAAAATGGTTTCAAGCTAGGGTCACACTCTAACAAGTGGTAACTAATAGGTATAATAGCAATTTAGTTCACTCTCCAAAAATTGTTCCTATGATCATCTATATATCATTTGCCTACATTAGTCAATTGGAGCAAACGGGAAAGTTCTACGTATACCCAAGAATATATTTTAAGACGATCTCACGACACATGGTATTCAACAAAATAATCAATAAAGATTTTACATTTTGTAGCTCGTGTGGGACTATAATAACATGATTTATTTCAACAACCGGCTAGTCACAATGAGGTGGCATGAGTTTATAAAAGACTTATGCAACTCATATTTTCCTCAATGGAATTGTATAAACATATCATTCAATCAAGAGCACTATTAAAGTCATCGGTAAATCAACAAAGATAGGCATCAAAATACAACCCAATAGGGTAGGTTCCACGATACCCTTTCCTAAGAAAACAAAACATTTTCCTCAATGTATATATAATTGGTTTAGCTAATAGGTCAAGCAAGTAAGAATTTGTGAATTAAAAGATTAGACAAGGAAGAGCTCTTACCTTCACTCCCAATCTTCTAGTCAACTTTTCTTTGATTCACCAAATTTTCTAGAAAAAATTTTCAAATAAATTGAGCAAGACGGCAAGCTTAGTCGTTCTCGCTGACTTTTTCCGAATTGCGACAGAAGTGCATACATCTCAATAAAGTTTCCTGATAAATTTGTTAGCCATTTGGATAAACATGGCAACCTTAGTCGAGATTTCCAACTTGTTAGTAGGTGAACCGAAATGGTTAGGCCTATGATGCACTTATGTTGTGTAAAAAATGAGGATTTTAACCTACATATTGAGAAAACATTATTCAAAAACAACAAAAAACATGGATTTCCTCATAGGAATAGCCTTATTTAACATCGTCTCATGATGTGGAAGTTCTCACAACCATCTTCCAAATAGAGCACTTAAATTACTAAAACATCAAGCCATTTTCCAAAGTTGATCTTCAAGTGTTTCCCATTAAATTTGAATATCGAACCTTCGTTGGTTTCAACCTCAATTTCTCCATTTGGTAACACTAGAGTGACTTTGAATGGCCATGACTATTTTGATTTGAGTTTAATGAGAAATAATCTCAAAAGAGAGTTATAGAGAAAAGATCACAATTATTAAACTCTCATTCAAGGATCTTTGCTTGATGCCATTTCTTCATTTTCTCCTTATAAAGGGTTGACGTGTCATATGAACTCAGCTAAAACTCATCCATTCTTGGAGTTGATTCACTCTTCCTTTTGAAACACCTACTTATAAAAGTTTAACGACTTTAATAACCACAATATTTTTGTGTTCAATCTCGATTGGCAGGTCACAAGCCTTTTCAAATAATAATTGGTGCGGTGCAATTTCAATTAATTTCTTTAAAGTTGTGTGGCACGCATAATTATCATCATCTAACTTTTGAGAAAAGTCAGTCCGATTGCATTGACTATTTCTGCTAAAATGCTCTTGCTTCTCCGTTTGGATACTTCAACTTGGAAACTTATTTTATGGATGATAGAGGGTTAACACTTTGTGCTTAAATCTATATTTTCTCAACAACCAAGAAAATATTTTGCAAAAATGAGACCCTCTATCAGTGATTATATGACTCGGGTACAAAACTTTGCAAAAATGTATCGCCTTAAGAATTACACAAAACTTTTTCTTTCATTGTTAGGTAAAGCTTCATCATCTACCCATTTTGAAACATTATCAACTGTCATAATGAGTTACTTGTTTCCGAAAGATCTCACAAATGGACCTATGAAATTACTTTCCCAAATATCCTACAATTAAGCCTCTAGGATAAGATTAGGACATAACTCATGATTTCTTGATACTTCTTCTTGTTTTTGGCATTGTATTCATTTTTTCATGGAACATGAGCATCTTTGTATAGTGAGGACAAATAGTATCCCCTTTGGAGCACTTTGGTGGCTTTGCATACTCCGCTGTGATGTCCCCCGACTGGAAATGAGTGGCAAGCATTGAGAATTTCACTTACCACCAATTCAGGTACACACTTTCTAACTATGTGATCTTCGCATTCTCTTAATAGATAAGGTTCATTCGAGAAGTACTTCAGTGCATCGAACAACAACATCTTTTGTTGATAACAATTTAGGACCTCGCGCATAATCCCATACATTACATCGTTATTGAACTAAGCATACCATGGTGAGTTTTCATGTTATTTAAATCACTGTTTGGTGGGGAAGTTTTACCTTAATTTCCCTTGCACTGGGATCAAAAATATTTGTTTCTAATCAACATAAGTTATCTATCACTTGGTTCTTTCACTATTGGCCATATTTTACATAAAAATTAAATTCTTTCAACAACAACACCCACCTAATCAATCTTGGCTTTGCATATTTCTTAGCCATCAAATATCTATCAAAGTTCCCAACAAATACGGTCTAAATTTCTAAATGCATACACCACTGCTAAAAATTCTTTCTCTGTGAAGGTATAATTCTTTTGAGCCACATTCAAGGTCTTACTTGCATGATAAACTGATGAAATAATTTTCCTTTCTGTTAATCAAGAACATCCCCAAAGCAACACCACTAGAATCAAACATGAGTTTAAATGGAGTACTCTAATCGAGTGCAATAGTAATCGGGGATGACACTATTTGTTTTTTTTAAAAATGCTTTTAGGAAGACATCATCAAAGTTGAAGCTAGATTTTCTTCTCTAAAAAATACAAAGAGGGTGCTATACTTTGGAAAAATCCTACATAAACTGCTTCTTCAAACATGCATGCCCTACAAAACTCTAGAAACCTTTTACCAAAATAAGAAGATGTAATTTAGCATTGACTTCGACTTTAGAATGATCAACCTGATTTACTTATCCTGAAATTTTATGTCCCAAAACAATGCCTCTTTCATCATGAAATGAGACTTTTCCCAATTTTATGTCCAAGGTGTTCAAGACATGCTTCAAATAAATCACCACCAACCGAATAATAATCCATGAAAACCTCCATTGAGTCTTCATCCATATCTCCTAAAATAGAAAGCATACATCCTTGGAACGTTGCCGGAGCATTTGAAAGCAAAAGTTCTATAGGGACATGTAAAAGTGGTTTTTTCTTGATCGGATAGTGCAATGGATTTCGTGTTGTACCTGGACTAGCTATCAAAAAAGCAATACAATTTGCACCATGAAAACCTATCAAGAATTTGGTCCATAAATGGCATACAAATATGGTCTTTCTCATTCCTATGCATCATAAACTTGATGTTCATCCACATCATTATTTGAAAGGATGATAACGAGAGGTTCACCCACACGGAACACCTCACATACACTTGCCACTGCCTCTTCAATTACATCAAGAACTGAAACTACATTAATGTAATTCAGTTTCTTGATCGATGTATACACATTGAAAGTAAACTCCTCATCATTTAATAAAAAATTTAGGTCACCACTTTTAATATCCACAAGGGCTCTTCCGGTAGAAAAAAGGCCTACCTAATATAGTTTCCACCTTAACATCAATATCAAAATAAAAAAAGGAAAGTCGACTAGAAAAATGAACCTATCAACTTTCACCAAGATTTCATAAAGTATGCCGATGGGATGCTTAATAGATTTATAAGCCATGAGAAGATTTAATTTCTTTGATTTATGTCCACCCGACCCACGTTGTCTGAAAATGGTATATAACATAAACTTAATACTTGCCCCTAAGCCATATAAAGCTTTGAAAAACTGAAGCATCCCAATAGTACCTTTAATAGTAAACGGCCCCGGATAAGTTATCTTCATAATCACATTGCTTGTAATGATGACACTATAACTATGAGACACTTCTACCGCTTAAAATTCCATACTCCTTTAATTGATGACTATTCTTTCATGAACTTTTCATAGCCCAAGAATCTCCAACAACAGTACAACTAAAGGCAGATTTATAGATAGAGTCTTGAACATAGATAGAAATTATTGGAACTTTGTATTTCATCCTTCTTATTCATTATTTGAGGGACTGATGTACTGACTTTTTGCAAAAATTTAATAGGCTTTGGAGAATAAAAAACACCATAATGATATGGTTTCAAGTCCTTGGTTGTAAGTACTTTTGGACTTTCCTCAACCTCTTTAGGTATGTTATTTTGTAATGATTGGTCAGATTTTTCTAAACCAACTTCATCTCCTTCTTAACTAGTTTTTGCCTCAACATTCACTTTAACATTATCAGCTATTGATTTCCCACTCCGAGTCAAGACTGCAAAGCATATAGAATTATCAGCCTTTCTATTCATCATCGTATGATCAACATACTTCTCTTGCAGCTTGGATTCTAAATAGGGTGAAAGTTGACTCATATGATATTCAAGTTGGTTGATAGAATTGTGGTGAAAGTTTTCTTTACTTTTCAAGAATTAAAAAGTCAATCTTCATTACTTTAAGCATTTCGTCGGACCCTTCCACTTTTCTAGAATGAGGGATGACAAATCATCAAACTTAAAGCTTAAAAAATTGTCCCTAGATTTATTACTAGCACCCAAAATCTAGTCTTGATGCCTTTTGCACCTCTTTGATTTCATGAGTACCCCCATGACCTATTTTGTTAAAAATTTCATGTGGGACATCATCTTTTCCTTATTTTATGTCGATTTGGATTCTTCTCGACTTAATCATTTGTCATCCCAAAGTTTAAAAGAGTCACTTGATCTTTTCTAGTGAAAATTGGTTTTTGTCATCTCATCAAGAAGAGTAGATACTATATCAAACTGTTGTTGCATAATTCCTCCTCGAACAAGATGGCCAACTTTACCATTTTTTACTAAGTTTAGGCTTAAGTAGAAATGTTGGAACAACACATTTCTTTGGAGTCCATGAGTTGGACATTGGAGAAGCTACTTCTGAAACCTCACTCATATATCATTAATTTATTGATTATCCCCTCGCTTAAAGTTCTGAATATTATCCCTCAACTTAACCATCTACGAGGGACTGAAAAAATAAAATAAAACGCATACGTGTCTCCTCCCAACAAGTAAATAAGTCCCTTCGCAAGTCGTCTAAGCAATTTGTTTCCTCCCCCATTAGATAGAAATGAAACAAATAAAGTTTGACCGACTCGTGATTGATGTTCTTGAAAGCAATTTCCCACACACTTCCACAAATATTTTTATGTGTTCATGAAGAACCTTAGTAGCTAGACCTCTGATACACTCTAATTACACCTCACGAAACAAGTATAAGCGGTCATGGAAAAATAAGGAACCCAGCTTGTAGGTTGTGGTCGATCCCACGAGGAATATGGTTACGACTTAAACTTAAATCAAAATTATCTCTTTTTAATCAAACAATTTTCGAGAAAATTAAACAGAGGGGTGTTATGAATAAAAAAACAATTTTTTAATTTTAATGATTAAATAACAAGTAAAGAAGATTCAAAATTTGAGATATCAATCTAAGATGAAAAATAGGGAATATGTGTTCCCACAAACTCTTAAAACAGTATTCCTAATAATAGTAATGTTATCCTAGTGTTTGACATTCAAGGCATATAAGATGGGTATCCCTTATTCATTGGTAATCCAAGTAAGGAATTCAACTCAAAACTTGGTAAGTCTACGAGTGTGATCTTTACTAACCCTTACTCTTGCCCTAGATTAGTCATCATGAAGATTGAGTTGGGTATGAACTCTCACACCAATAATTGAAGTCAAAGTAATATCTAAGAAAAAATCCTTAACTAAATCTCTTTTGTTTAATCTTTTTCTCATTCATTACCCCTGTTGTATGGCAAATAGGAACAAGGGCACTTCTGACGTGCACACCCGTAGAAAGACATTTATACGAAAAGATAAATAATACATGCATAAACACTATTACAGAAGTACTTAATTATTAGTCATACATTGTTAATTGTTCATTGTTCCCACAACCCTAGTTGTGGATTTGTCTACACATGCTTCAGATTCACAATTCATATTAGGTTAGAAATCATCAACTTATAATTAGAATATAGGAAAAACTAAATCTTGAATTAAAATTCAAAGTGCAAATTGCATAAAACCATCTTACGGAATGTAATTGCTAAAAGTTTTCAATATAATTCCGAAAGACTCAAGAAAAAATATCCAATGTTGTCTAACCCCTAACAATGGAAGGAATACCTCATATTTATAGTGTTTAAATACTAAACGAACTAGGGAAATAAAATAATGAAAATTATTTCCAGAAGTAGTTTTGACTGATGACAGGACCTACAAAGTGTGGATCAACCTAGGATCCGTGGGTCACTTCCGCAGTTCAAGTACTAAAACTTAAACTTTCTGATCAGACCGACGTGTGTGCAGGACAATCATTAATTTGACCTGTGATATGTCATTGGTCTCCGTGGTTCCTCTCTTTCTCAAACTTCCCTTAACATCACCTACCCTGAATCACCTATTGACCGTCGTTAGAGCTATTGTCTGGCGTTTCAATCCAATGTTCAGTCAATAAATTTTTAACCAATTTCCTGTAAAAGATTACATAAAAATATTATATCCAATAATAAAATTTCCCAAGACACACACAAATTCCAAGTGAAATGCATAAAAAAACTGTAAATTCATGGTATATCAACACCCTTAACATAAACTTGTTGTTTATCCTTAAGTGACACACTACGACTCTAAACGACACTTATATAGAAGCAAACATACAAACTCAAGAAATCACATGGCTTTCTCAATAAATCCAGTCATATAGTACAAATATTCTCATTTAGATGCAACAAGCTAACTCATGCGGATCAAACCATGACATAGACAGACCAATAGATATCACAACATACACTTTCAACCATCACTAAGGTACCAACTCTCAAAGAGTATAACTAGTACCCTTACTTCAAAGAAATCTTTTTTGACACACCAGATATGATTTAAGTTAATTGTTTGAATCAACACTCACACTTAAAAGTTAATTCAAATTTAGTTAGTTGTCAATACCATTGGCTTTCTTATTTTCACTTCATAGACTCTCCAAACTGGTCACTAGGGTCAGGTAGGGTACATTTGTGTACTTTAAGCAACTTTTCTTTCCTCCTTGACATTACATTGTCTATTTACCTCTTTTATCAACCAATTCTGAAAAACGTTTTTGATTTTCTACTCTTTTACTTTACTTTCTTTGGCGCAGATGTGATTTTGAATTTTTCAGTTATCTTTTTAATTTTTTTTCTTCTTCTTTCTTTGTTTTTCAATATCAATATCATTCTTTTTGTTTATTTTGTATCTAGTCAGACCTTTTTCTATCCTTCCCTTCTTCTACATATGACTCTTTTTTACCCTTTTCTTTAATTTTCATTTCCCTAGCCACCCTCTTCTTAAGTATTTTAAATTAGTTGATGTACACAATATCTGAACACGTACTACGACAAAGATTAAGGTACCTTTTGAATTTCCCACCCTCTACTTAGGCTTTTGGCCTAAGTTAAGTTACACATGTCCAAGGAGGACCAAGGCTAAAGAAATGGTATTCGTTAAGCTCAAACATTTGGATCGAAGAGAGCATTTCTGTCTTTTGGTTTGATCATTTTAGGCTTACATGAATTTAATTTTAACAAGGTGCTATGATCATTTCCCAATACCTTGACTACATTATCTTAATAGGACCAACCACTATTAAAAAAAAGTATGAATTACATAGGGATTTTCCTTGGGATTTATATGAAATTTCACATTAAAAACTTTGTTTCCTACAAATTTTCATACTAATTTCCACGAAAGTTCCCATGTAATTTACAGCTTTCTTGTAGTGAATAAGGCAAGATATAGATTGACACATAATGCATAAACATGCAAAATCTACTTACACACTTGACACATTGTTTCATTATAGGATTATTGAAGGACCAGTTAAAGTTTTATCTTAAGTCATGCTAACATACCGTTTACTTTTCATGAAACATGATCCAACACATTGAACACATTAAACCTATAGATCTAGCACATTTCAAAACACTTTTGACAGGTATCAATTTTATGCTCTTACGTCGTCATGCTTTCACTCTTTATATCTACTTATACACATACAATAATACACAAGTAGATTCATATCAAAGTAAAACACTACCCTCTAAAAAAGAAGTCATGTAAGAAAACCCCAAGAAAGGGCTATGAATTGGGTTACCCACACTTTACCCATTCAATCACCTCCAATATACCCAACCCCCAACAAAATATGGGTCAGTTTCTCTCAATGCAAAAAAAAAAGAAAATAAAGAATACGACAAAAGATCCATAAAGAACACTATAAGTAGTTCTCCTCGAACCACATGCACAAGCAAACTGTTTCTCACAGACTCTCCTCAGACGCAACTCTTCTCCAACAAACACTATAACTATGTAGCCTCAATATCCTACCTCTCCCTCTTATTTGCTTGGAGGGTGTCCTTATAACCAATAGTCTACACAGAAGAAAACTGACACTTCCCACCTGCGTGGGATGGATTATGTGGTGTCTCATTGTCGCTAAAGAGGGCATCCAAAAACATATTATTAGCCTCATAAAAAAGAGTGGTCTCTGCTAGTATCTCAAGAGGGGTTAGAAGGGCTTCAACATATTAAATGAGTATAGCCAACATCTTCTAGAAAATAGTTGCATCAACGGTGGGTCGATGCCTTTCACATACTATCAAGTGGAAAGAATTTAGGTACGTGAGGACCATCTAAATTTTCCCATCCATCATCCACTCCATACGGGCCTCAAACTCTTCTAAGATCGCCACATCCAGGGCCTTATGTGTCTTAGAACTGTACCCATTTTTGTCTCAAACATGAGGACTCGGGCAAGAGAACCTTAAGTGGACCCTAAAGAGGGAGTGGCTTAGGATAAGCTTGCAACTTGACTAGTGGAGGTGGAAGGGGGAGCCTGTGAATCTACTGAAGAGGGACGAAGGAGTAGCAAGATCAACACCCAAAAAAAGGTAGGTCAACCTTTGGGTCCCTCCACGGTGCATAAAATCGGGATGATCTCTATTAATGGTGATGTCCACTATCTTTGTCGCCTCTATAAACCTATCACACTGCAAAATAGGCGTCGACAATTTCCTGCACCGATGATATATCAAACAAGCAAAGTGCAAAGTAATGGTGATCTTAAAGGATCTCTCATAAATCTTAGCTATCAGAATCCGAGTGAAATCACGCTCAACTACCGCTAAAAGTTCTGCCAAAATCAGAACCTATCCAATATAACCACTTCGTGCGCATATGTATGGGACAATCTAGTTTGCACAATCGCCTAATGAACTTCTCAATGAAGCGCAGAGTTGCCTTTGGGATATGTAAAGTAGAATTTTTCACCCACTCGATCCTCTCACCATCCTCAGCAATATGATGGGACATCCTTCTTATTTGTGTCTCTTTGTGCTCGACATCACTCTGAAATTCCCTACTCTAATGATCCCTATTTTTTAGTCATACCCGGTGTGTAAATCAATAGAATATTGGTTGGGACATAACTAAAACACAGAATAGTGGTCTCAGAGATGTCAACGGGGAAGTTCTACAAAGATTTAACGTGTAGTGGGGGCTGAACAAGTGAGTTAGCATTTTAGGGCAAAGCATTTTTAACAATGGCAACGTAGGAGGTGTAAAACTCACGGGTCATCTCCTCACTAATCATTCCTATACTCCGTGCCATCCACTCAAACTTGTGCCACTTCAACAACTCCTTAATCATAGGAATAATATGAAGGCTCCCACTAAGTACCATAATAGTCCATGCCTGTTTCTGCTGCTTCTTCCGGTTTTGGACATCATAGTATATCTAATATTGGCCATCAACAGATTATGTTTTTGGCTCTATTCAAAGTAAAATTGGGAACATAGGTTCATTAGCCTCTCCGAGGCTAGTGACATAAGAGGTAGAGGGCGCTATAAAATTTGACCAAGAGCCGAAGTGTAACTCTGAGATGGAATGCGACTCCTGAGACTGTTGCACCCCCCTCATATGACTGGGGGAAATTTTAGGGATAGAAGAGAAGGGATGTTCCTCGTCTAAAACTACCACCTTTCTATTTCGGTGCCTCGTGGTCTCAGCTTAGTGTGGGAGCCTCTGGTTTACCGTAGTATGTACTCTTCTCGACTTGAATAGTAAATGTAGTACAAGGCTTCAAGTGACTTTGGATTTCCTTTCTTCAAATAAGTGTTTGCCTCTTTTTCTTTCATTGTACATATGGAAGAGTTTTTAGTATTTGAAGAAGCCAAAAATAAGAAGTAAATAATTTTAGAACCCCCTTAGGACCTAGACAAAATATATAAATAAAATTATAGACACTAGCTATTTTTGGGATCGATGGTGTGTAGCTACGGTCCATCGATGAAGTTATGTGTTGTGGGTCCCATCTATATGACAGAGAGTCAAATATTAGTTCTAAGTTGTTGTAACCACATATATGTAGAACCTCTATTGATGGAACGACTGACAATAGTCCACACCTTGATTTTTTCACAGAAAATATTTTATACATCTAGTTGACGAACCAGGACCTACGGTCCTTATGTAGACCTATCGTCTGTCTGTTGTGGCCTTTTACTAGGTTTGTGCTACGCATGACTTTAAAACATTCCAATTTAAAAAAAGCAACACACAATCCCTTAATTACATAAAGTATAAACTTGAATTCCAACACATTATGTGGAACTTCATCAGCCTTAAGGTTTAGATTAAACAAAAGTTGATCATCAACATAGAGAAACAAACAAAAACCTACCTCTAAACATCCAATTATAAATATCACCCCACTTTCTTATAGTGCAATCTACAACACAATTTAGAGGATTATAATGATGTAGTGGGAGTTTAAGGGGGTGAAATTCGGGTATTTTAATGGGTTAAAATGGTTTGGGGAAAGAGGGCAATGGTGGATGTGTTTCAAATAAAGAGCTATATTTTAATTGAGGGTCCAGGAAAGTTCGACTATAACACTAACTTAGACCCACGAGACCCTGTCGATAGTCTATGGGTCGACCTACGGTCCATCGGTGGGTAACGTGGTTCACTCTACCACTTGGAAAAATTTGGCAACACTTAGATCTGATCGACGGATTATATCCACAGTGCATGGGTGAACTCACGGACCATCAATGGGACCTGTATACCCCTGAATCCGCTAAATTTTTGCAAAATTGTCTTTTCTTCCCTACACACGTAGTACACATTTCTCTTTATATGTTTTGTGGACACTTTTTATTTACGGACCCTATGATATATAAATCTAGAAAACACTTAAATAAAAAATTAATAAATATGTACTTTTAAAAAAAACTATAAATTTAAGAGAAACCCCTTTATCGAAACGAAACTACTATTGTGGGATTGTTATACATCTTTTCTTGCCTCCCAAGCAGCAATTTATTTAACGTCATAGAACGACGCAGACATCTTCATCACTTAGACTTCATCTAGACTCCTCTCCCTTATCACCTCACAGACGATCTCAAATTACCCCATGTTGATCATTATTATTTGAACATTAACCTTGATCTTCGTTCCATCCTTGTTCTCTAGTTGAACCACTCGATGTGGAAACACTTGGGTTATTATATCCAGTTTAACTTGAGTTTTCCAGGAAATAAGTGCAACTTGTATTTATCATTAGAACCTTCTTAGCAGATGTAATTTCACACTATTTGACCTTCTAATCATGGTACCTCTTAATTTTCTCTTATATAAGGAGGAACATTCATATTCTTTTGGTTGAAACAGATCAACATCATTCATCTAATTCAATTTTTTAATCGATGCAGCACCTCAAATTTTTTTTTAACTTCTTTAGTGCCCACATCTCTTTATGTTCTGCTCTTTATAAGAAAATGACAAGACTTTGAACATACAATATTGTGGGGGATGTACCTATGGACGATTTGAATGTAGTTCGATTAGCCCATACAACATCATCAAGCCTTCTAGACCAGTTAGATTTGTTGGCATTTACGGTCTTTGAATGAACTTGCTTTATCTCGCAATTTGATACTTCGACTTTGCCACACGACTGCAGATTGTATGGGGTTGCTACGTTGCGACGAACAATATACTTCTCAAGCACGACCTTAAAAAGTTTATTGGAAAAGAGAGAACCTTCATCACTTATGACTTCCCTTGGAGTAACACATATAGAGAAGAAAATTCTTTCTTAAGAAAGCGGTGACATTATTTCCCTCATTTTTTGGAAAGCACAATTGCTTTCACCCATTTGGATACATAGTTAATCGCAAAAAGAATGTACTTCACCCAATTTGGATTCATTGTTCATTTTTGTTTTCTCGAGATTTCTCCCTCATACTGGTGAGTATCACAAGACTGTGTGATATCATGAGTATCTTGGTGGATGAATTGCCACTAATACCCACACTGCAAAAATTTTATGGGTAGTTTGGATATAATATGGTGCCAACCGAGAGGCGATCAATGACATGTCTCTAGTATACTAATCTTCTCAAGCTAGGGCACACAATGATGAATAATCCCATCAACACAAACACAAAACAAGTAAGGTTCATCCCAAAAGAATTTCTTCTAATAAAACATGAACTTTTTCCTTTGGTGTAATGAAAAATCTGACAGAACCAAATCAATTTTCAAGTAGTTAGAAAATTCTCCAAACTAAGGGATAAGATCATAAGAAGCGAACAATACCTTTTGATAAGTGAACAAATCAAATCATTAATCTCAATCCATCCTCTAACCTTATTTTAGCTCCCTCATATAGTCCACAAAAATGATGAGCAACCTGATTTTTTGTTCACTTTTGACCCACATTTAGAACTTTGCTCCCATAGTAAATCTAATGCAAAATCTTATCTCTCCTCTATCCTAATAAAACACCAAGTGCCACCCCACTTCCAACACACATTACTTCAAATGTTTGCCCCAATCTAGTGAAATAATGATAGGTGTTGAAGTTAAATTTTCTTTAAACTCTCCAAATACTCTCAAATGCCTCATCTATATAAAACTTGCAATCTGTTTCAAGTAGCTTGCACAAGGGGTGTAGATTTAGACAAATATTATATCAACCTCAGGTAGAAACATGCATGCAAAAGAAAACTTCAAACAACTTTAACAGATATGGTGATGGAAACATTTCTATTACCTCAACTTTAGCTCGAACAACCTCACTACCTTTCAACAAAATACCATGACCCAGAATTATGACATATTTAACCACAAAGTGGTTAAGCACAAGATTACACTCTTCACACCATTTTAGTACCTCAGCCAAATGTGCCAAACAAGAACTAAATGAGTCACCTATCACAGAGAACATCCATAAACACTTGTAGCGTGTCCTCCAACCTATCTAAAAATATCAACATCATACAACGCTTGAAGGTTGCTGCTGCATCATATAACCCAAATAGAATTCTTTTGAAGTAGAAATGTAACAACCCTCAAAATTAAATAAGACATACTAGAGCTTCGCAAGTGCTACATTAGATAATAATGTGTTAAAATGATGAAGAATAGCTTTAGAAGTCAATCTTGCAGAGTTTGTAAGTTGAATATCAAAGAACGACCAAGAAATTCAAAAACTAGTCTTCTGTGTGCTAGTGTGCCTTTGCATGTTTTATGTGTTACTTGGTGTTCAAATTGATAGTAAGAGACCCTAGAACCTATTTGGTCATGTTTAGGGTCTAAATGTTCGGGTACAACTCCCAAGGACCACCTATGTGATAATTCTTTCGTAGAAGTCTTTTTAACGAGTGCACGCGTTAGAACTTGTCTTGTTGCTACTTGCCTTACAAAGGAGGTAGGAATAAGAAAAGAAGTATCAACATAGATTTAGTATGATACTATATAATTGGCTAGTTCCGATTGATGCGAAGCAATAATTAATTCGTAGATCGATTATGATGTCAAATATGCAGGAAAAGTAAGTGTTGGTAGTTTATACACACGTAGTCGGAGCAAGGTACAGGGTGAAATTTTCTAGTTGTCGGACCAAGGAATTAAAGATACATAACTTACCACTTTAGATGTAAAACACTAGGAAAGAATTGTTATTGCTAGGAATAAAGTGTTATGAACTTGTGGGGAACACATATACCCTAGTTATTCTCACAACTTGATAAAAGCTCTACATTTACTTTTGTTCACTTCTTAACTTAGATTGTTTGAGAAACTTGTTTCAGAAAGCCGCCCCATTAAATTTTTTTTTTTTGAAAATACATTGGCTAAATTGATGTAGTTGTGAATAAAACTGAAGTCTAGACCACCTCCTCGTGGGATCGATCCCAACCTACTAGTTGGGTTCTCTACTTGACTACAACCACTTATACATCTTTAGGGAGGTGTTATTTAAGCGTATCAAATTTCGGCACCGCTGCCAGGAAATCTAGTTTTGAGATATACTTTAGTTTACATTATTGAAATTTAGTTAACTATTTCCTGGTTTTACTGTTCATTCTTTTTTCTTGTAGTTCTAGCTCTAGTATATTCCAAGTACACAGAGCCAAGAAAACCACCCATTCTATTCAATCTCAAAATTAATCAAAACTTAAGAAGAATGGAGAATCAAGAGGCGCCAGCAAACCCTAACAAAGGGAATCTAGGTGATGGATCAATCCATCAACCTCAACCAACGATTAAGGCACACAACCAAGTTCGTGTTGATCATCAATTTGAGAATGCTTTGAGGATGCAACCTCCAGCTCTACAACATTAGGATTACTATAGGGGCAACGTGAACATTGCAGATCCCAATGGACCTCTTGTCCCTACCCCCTCTGCCAGCTGGGCACACATTCGTGGTGACGAATTGCTTGATGCAAATGCCCACCGTGAGGGGTTTATTCTCGGGAGTTCCATCGGAGGACCCACATGCCATATATCTAAACTAAGGTCTGTGTGAAAAATTTGTGTGGGTAGGCCGGACTAGGATATGAACGTAATTGGATTGCGAGTGTTTCCTTTATTACTGATAGGAGATGCCGCTATATGGTTCACTAAGTTGCCCTATATATCTATTATGTTTTGGACTAGTTGAGAGATGTGTTCTTGGCAAGGTACTATCCAGTGTCCAAGAAGCTCAACCACAAAGACAAGGTCAATAATTTTATGGTACTATCGGCAGAGTCAATGAGTAGGTCTTGGGAAAAATTTACCGCATTCGTTAGAGGCATCCCAAACCACCACGTTTATTATGAATCACTGATAGAGTACATCTAGAGAGGGAAAGATGATAACAACAAATGAGTGCTTGATTTTATTGCGGGTGGATCCTATGGGGAATGCAACTATGCTAACATTGCAGAGAAGTTGTAGACGATATCTCGCAACAACAAGGCTTGGAGCACTAGCAATTCAGACACTAGAAGAAACAACTTTGTGGTACAAGTTACAAAATAACCCAACAGCAGATGAGATGCGTGAAGAGTTGGCACAGATGAGAACTGAGCTAGGGTTGGTCTTGAAACATGTGAGCATAGGTGCAGATAAGGTAAATGCTGTGAACTATTTGACTAAACCACCACTGGTATATGAGTACTATTATGATGAGGATGCCTATGCAGTGAATGATCAGATGGGGGGTTTCCCACCAAATGCCCAAGGCTCTAATAAGGAAAATTAGCCCAAGGGTCAAGGAAACCAAGGTCGGAATTATGGTAACTACAACTAAGATGATCAATATGTCTGAGATAGGATCTACAACTGCGACAACAACTTTAATCGGAATAACTATGGTAACTGGAATGATCAGAGTGGGCCATATGTTCCCCCTCAAAATTCGAAATTGCTCCTAGGGACGGTGAAGGTAGTATTGTGCGAGTTTTGGATATGTTGTAGAAGATGATAAGGAGGTTCGACGCGAGTGATGATAATGTCAAGGAGATGAGAGCTAAACTAGATAACAGCGGGCAAAAGGTTCATGTTCATGCGGTTTTGATATAGAATTTTGAGCTACAGATGCAGTTGTTTACTACTGGGAACCCACGCAAACCTGGCACACTTCCAAGCAACACCATCCAAATCCTAAAAATGACATGTATTGCATGGTATTCACTACTCGAGGGGGTAGGCAGACCATTAATCTACCTATGCTTGCCTGTAGTATAAGGTTATATGAGAAAGGACGAAGATGTAGCAGAAGATAGTGGAGAGTTGGTAGACTAGATTGCAAAATAAGCAGAGGTACCTTAGAAAGTGGTACCCACCCGTAGACCTCTACAACCATTCCCTTAGAGATTAGTTAAGAAGACTAGAGATGGTAAATACGGCGATGTTGAAACAACTTTCCATCAATATCCCTTTGATAGGATCTTTGGAACAAATGCCCTGTTATACTAAGTTAATCAGGGACATGGTGACAAAGAAGAGATCGATAAGTACTAAGATCAAGATAGAATACAACATTGTAGTGCTATTGCTATAAGGTCTTTTGTGCAGAAGAAAAAAGATCTGGGTGCCTTCACTATTCCATGTACTATAGGGTTGCTACACTTTGCTAAGGAACTATGTGATCTTAGTGAAAGCATAAATCTCATGCCTCTGTCCATTTATAAGAAGTTAGGCTTGGGTGACACAAAGCATACTACGATGCGGTTAATGATGGCTGATCGAACTGTGAAAAGACCCATTAGTATACTCCATGATGTGCTTGTGAAGTGGAGCCATTTATATTTCCAGCCGGTTTTGTGATTCTTGAATGTGAGGTTGACTTTAATGTCCTACTTAATCTAGGAAGACCATTCCTTGCCAATGGGAGTGCATTAGTCGACATGGAAAAGGGGCAGATGATATTTAGGTTGATCAATGAAGAAGCAAATTTAATATATTAGGTCCATGAAGCAGAGTAGTGAGATCCAAATGGTATATGCTATATCCTACAGGGTTGAGAGTATATTTGAGGTGCAAATTGAAGACGGACTAGGTGTCGAGGCACTAGTGACAGTTATCATGATTTTGACAGTGATGGTATCGAAGATTACGGGTCTTTTGTGGCTGCACATGAACAAAAGGAATATCGGTCAAAGCCGAAGAAATTAGATTTGGAAATAAAGCATTGCGAGTCTCAACTCGTAAAACCATCTATTGAGGAGGCCCCAAAATTAAAGCTTAAGGCTCTACAACCTCATCTGAGGTATGTGTTCTTGTGTAGAGATGACACTTTACCGGTGATAATTGCAATAGATTAGAATGGACAACAAGTAGAGTGGTTAGTGGCAATATTGAAGAAGTTCAAACGATTCATTGGTTGGACTATTGTAGACATTATTAGGATCCTTCCCGATATTTTCTCTCACAATATCCAACTCATGCTCCATCACAAACCAAGTATGGAACACCAAAAAAGTTTTAATCCACCTATGCATGAAGTAGTGAAAAAGATATCATCAAGTGATTAGGTGCTGGAGTCATATATCCTATTGCGGACAGCAGTTTGATGTGTCCTGTTCAGTGCATGCCTAAAAAGGGTAAGATGACAGTGGTACCTAATGAGAGGAACGAGCTTGTTCCAATACTACCATTGACTAGATGGAGAGTTTGCATGGACTACAAGAAGTTGAATATGTGGGCAGAAAAGGACCATTTTCCCATTTCTTTCGTGGATCAATTGTTAGACACACTCGCAGGAAAAGGTTGGTATTACTTTCTTTATGGCTATTTAGGCTAAAATAAAATCTCTATCACACCAAAAGATAAAGAAAAGACCACCTTCACTTGCCCCGATGGGACCTTTGTACCGACAAATTTCCAGCGTTGTATGATGTCGATATTCACTGATATTGTGGAGGACACTAATGAGGTGTTCAGGGATGACTTTAATTTAGTAGGAGAATCCTTTGATTGGTGTTTGAGTAATTTGGATGAGGTTCTCAAGAGGTATGAGGATTGATATTTGGTGCTAAATTGGGAGAAATGTCACTTTATTGTGAAAGAAGGCATTGTGTTGGGCCATCGCATCTCTGAAAAAGGGGTAGAATTTGATCGAGCTAATATGGAAGCAATAGAGAAGCTTCTTCCACCTATCTCTGTCAAGGGTGTGAGAAGTTTTCTTTGGCATGTTTGTTTTTATAGGAGGTTTATTAAGGATTTTTCAAAAATTGCATATCATTTGTGCAAATATCTCGAGAAGGAATGTAAGTTCTATTTGGATGAATCCTGTTTGAAGGCATTTGGACATTTCTAAGAGAAGTTGGTGTCTGCACCTATTATTATTTTACCAGAATAGAGTGAGCCATTGAGGTGATGTGTGATGCGAGTGAGGTAACACTTGTTGTGGTATTGGGGCAAAGAAGGGATAAAATCCTTCACCCCATCTTCTATGTGAGTAAAGACCTGAATGAATCCCAAAATAACTTTACGGTAACGGAATAGGAACTTCTTGCTGTAGTGTTTTCATTCAATACATTTTGCTCCTATTTTTTTGAACGAGGGTCATAGTGCATACTGACCATTTTGCTTTGACGTACTTGATAGCGAAGAAGGATGATAAGCGAAGGTTGGTCAGATGGTATTATTGTTGCAAGAGTTTTATTTCAAGGTAAAAGATAGAAATGGGATTGAGAATCAAGTTGCCGACAACTTGTCTAGATTGGAGGATGAAGCTATGCATGTATTAGGAGAAAAAGCTGAAATTGATGATGTATTCCTAGATGAAGATGTTTTGGCCGCGTCTCAGGATTTGATCCCATAATTCGCAGACTTTGCGAATAATCTAGCAAGTGATGTAGTTCCATTAGACTTGACCTTCCACCAGAAGAAAAAGTTCAGGCATGATGTTAAAAATTTCTTCTGGGATGAGTCTTACTTATATCAGACTTGTGCCGATGGGATCATTCATCGTTGTGTACCTGTGGTTGAGATGTTGATTGTTTTGGAGGCATGCCACTCCTCGCATTTGGTTGGGAATTATAGTGGTATGTGGACTGCACATAAGATGTTCTAGTCTGGGTATTATTGGTCAACCATTCACAAAGAGACTTACGATTTCGCCAAATCATTTGATCGGTGCAACTAAGACTGAAGAATATCAAAGATCCAAGAACTCCCCTTGATTCCTATTTTGGTGATTCAGCTATTTGTTGTATGGGGCATTGACTTGATGGTCCCATTTGTGAGTTCTCATGGGATGAAATATATTCTTTTGGCGGTTGACTATGGGTTGAAATGGGTGGAAGCAATTGCGCCTCCTAACAATGAAGAAAAGTGTGACACCGCATTCTTTAAAAATACAATATTCTCCAGATTTGGCACACCTAGGTCTATTATTAGTGATGGTGGCTCTCACTTTTGTGATTAATTGTTCAATGGACTATTGGAGAAATATTGTGTTCGCCATATGTGGCTACTCCTTACCATCAGACCAGTGGGCAAGTAGAGGTGTCCAATTGTGAGATCAAGCAAATTATGGCGAAGAAGGTGAATGCTAATAGAATAAATTAGTCAAGGAGGATTGATGATGATATTTGAACCTACAGCATTGCATAAAAGACTCCCATAGGTATGTCTCCAAACAAACTTTATATGGTAATCCTTGTTACTTGAAATCGAGCTAGAGCACAAGTAAATGCAATGAAGAAACAGAAGTTGGATTAGACTAACTGTCACGACCGGAGTCTAGACACCAGAAGAGATCGGCGTCGTTAACCTCTTAGAGGTCACAGACAAGCCTACATACGTCATTGATACTTCATGTAGTTTGTTTCTTAACATGCATGAAAGTCATTCTACTTAAACTCATATACGTTCACCATCAAACATCTAACATTAAGATCATCAAATGAAAGAAATAGTTCAATGCTGCATTAAATGTATATTTTCCAAAATGGCACCAATACAATGTCTGAAATAAAAACGAGAAAGAAACGCTAGTGAAACATAGTCCACTAACTCAATCCTATAACTAAGATAGATAGAATAGGCAAGCGTTCTCGAATGCATGAGGTCCTACCAACTCCGAATGAATGCTCCACGCCCGGATGGCTTTAGCGTCGACCTGTAAGCTCTAACATCCACCTGTGCCTGTAGCTAAAAATATAGAGTTGTATGGGATTAGTACACATTTGTACAAAGTATGGGTATATGCAAGAACACACCAAGGACATGCATGAGTAAGAATAGCTCTTTCTAACAACCTGATTTATAGAATGTCAAGTCAGTAGACATCCAAAATTTGGATTAGGAAAGTTAGTTGACCTGCCAAATTTGGATTAGGAAAGTCAGTGGACTTTCCAAATTGGATTAGGACAGTCATTCCACGAGAGTAACATGCATCATCATACGTATCATATTGCACAACATATAAGTCTTACACATAGCACATAACATATTGCATATAGCACATAACATCTTTCATATAATTCGTTCATACGCCATGAGACTTTGGAATTATGGACTTGACATCAAGACTTCCCAAAAATGAGGGCTCAACATATGGGACCTCAACTAGGGAGCCTTCTTTAGCAAACACAAAGTCTGCTTCATTCATTCATATGCACTTTAATTCATACATTCATAATCTAGTGTAAACACCAGCTAAACCTAGGATGTAGTGTAAGAATTTCATTGGGTTCGCTGTGCAATAATCAAGAATGACCTAGTGTCATTACATAAGTCTAGCTCACCTCTTGATTATACTATCCTAACACCTTTGGTATCATTTATTTCATTACATGCATCATTTGAGGATGTCCTCATTCATTCATTGGGAACTTTAACTTTAACCGACATAGATCATGTGAGCTTCATGAAATCCAGTGTCTACCCTACACCGAAAAGAGGTGGAATCACCTGCCAAAGTGAAGCAAAACATGATAGCGTATATAGGGGTTTGAACCCTACTAGATCCCTATATTGGTAGTATAGGTTCAAAGACTGGGAGATATAAGGAGAACCATACCCGGCATGCCGGACAATCTCATCTCATGAGAGTTACGTAAACCTCCGCCCTTCCCGAAGGAAGGCATTACCAGTCATAGCTAGCCTATAGGTGCTCAGTATAAAGTTCCATTACATTAAACTCATACATCATGGAAGTTGGGTTCTAGTATGATGAAATCATAGCTCATTAGACGATTTGTCATCTCATCATTAGTATTAAGTATGCATTAACTTCAATACTTTCATTAGAGTGTTCATAGAGACTCGTCTCTTTATTAACTTTACAGTCTAATAGGTGAGTTAGTTTTGGTAAAATTTACTTAGGCTCGTTTGAGATTGCTCTCATCTTTTACATTAGCCTCTTATCATATTGTCACCTCATTCATTAACTTTAGGACATTTGCTTTTCATAATTTCTCATCCCTTTACGTGAATATTCGTTTCATCGTATGACAATGCACTTGGCCATTTAGTGGGTTTCACACTCTTACTTGACCCTTCTAGGGTTTCATCATTTCGTTACATACATCTTAGGTTCACTTACTTTAAACATATGCTAGACGTATGGGTCTACACATACAAGCCATGAGGCTTCATTCATAGTTCTTTTAAGTGATTCATATCTTCCTAAGATTAGGTTGTACAAGACTTATGCATCTTATAAGTAAGTCAAAATCTTGATTTTGATCTTTGTAGGAAACATTATTTTGAACATTTATTCACGTATGACTTATGTATCAATACAGAATTTGGGCAAGGGAACCCGGTTTCGAATCCCTTGGACAACACTTACATTTTTATTTATTTTGATATGATCCACACGGTTTGGGGACCCAAGATCGATCCCCAACGCCTTCATTTCATTTTTCCTTGATTTCTCTCTTTATTTTTCGTTCATTGGGACTGAGAGGATGTGGGATGGAACCCCCACAACCTCATTTCTTTTTATTTTCTTTTCTTTTAATTCTCTCCTTCTTGGCCGAGATATTGTGGGTTCGAACCCCCACAACCCCACTTTAATTTTCTCCTTAAATTCCCTTTTAATTTGGCTAGAGGTCGTGGATTCGATTCCCACACGCGTCAACCTTTTATTTTTCTTTTATTTCCTTAAATTTGAAAGATAGTGGGTTCAAACCCCACTCATCTCATTTCTTTATTTCTTTTTTTAACTTAGGGAAAATCGGCTAAGGGCACTCGGTTTTGAATCTCGTGTGCCTCACTCATTTTTTTTAATTTTTATAAATTATAATAAGCCATAGTGAAATTCACCAACTTTTTAGTCAAGGGTACCCATGTTTAATCCCCCCTTAACCCCATTTCTTTATTTTCGTTTTTTGAGCTTTTCACATGTGAGGTTTCGGGTTTAAACCCTAGTGATGTCACCTATTTTTTATTCACATAAAATCTAATGTTGTTATCCTTGCTTTGTCCGAAAATAAGTTAACACAATGCTGGAAATTTTGATCACATTTTTGCAGCCTATTTTCTCACCTCTTTCACGTGAAATGTGTATATGTTTGGAGTAGTTTTTAGTGAGTTCTTTAGGCGCATTTTAAAGATCACATTCGATAAAGAGTTTGCACTCAAATAAGCCTTTCTACATCACTTATGAACATTACGATTTAAACAAGTTTGTGCACGTGAAATATAACCACAAAACATGCCATTCTATGCTCCAATCCGTGTCCAAGAGCGACGGCAACACACACTTTGCACACATACTTATCACATAGTCTTGGAAAAATATACTTTAATAATCACATAAATCGGAACACACATACATGAAAATGATCATCACGAAAACACATTACATCCCCAATTTTTACCAGCAAACATACCCAAACTACGAATCAATGGGAGCTAGTGACAGAGATATTCAATTGGGAACAACCCTAGTTTTCGGAATAGATTCATCTGAGTCCTAAGGATCTCTTGGGAAAGGGACCAAGAGTAAGAAAACCCATACCTTATTTTGATGTTCAAACCTTGAACTTTCTGCCCAAAGACCTCCTCCAACTCACATCCAAATTCGTGCTTCAACACCAAACGTCGACGGGAAAACCCTCCATTTGCCTAACGTTTTTGGATATGTTTTGATTATATTTTTAACGTGAATGTTATTCAAGTGTGAAGAACTTTTAGTTTCAAATCCTTTCTTGTATTTTGGCAGAGAGAATGTGAAAAGAAAGATAGGTTTTGACGTGAGAGAGAGAGAGAGAGTTAAATGTGAAAGGTTGTTTAGGCTTAGGTAAAGACTTAGTCAAACTAGGACTCTTTCAAACCTTTCAAAAAATCTGATTTTTTCCTTTTTCTTAAATAATCTAATAAGTATTAAATAATTAAATTAATTTACCAATTTTATTATAAAAATTTAAATCATTGCTTCCACCTAGGTTCGAATCCGGGTGGAGCAAGACTTCACTCAATGGCCAATTTTCGGCCGTCTCTCCCCAAAATAACCCTCCACCTTATTAAGTAAATAATTAATTACATATTTAGGGTAAATACGATCCTACCCTTAACCTAGAAAAAGACCATTTTACTCCTAGACCCTCCAAACTTAAGATTTCCCCTTTTTAAATCTGGTAAAGGCTCATTCGGGTAAATCTTCATATTCGGGAGCCCTACATGGCTGGACCGAACCTTACCTAGCTCAACTAACTCCCTAAGTTAGTTGTCTTTGCTATCACAAGGGTTTAGAGGTCTAGTTTTACACGCATCAATCCATGTGAACCCTGTCTGTTCGTAGGATTCTTGTCTAGACACATTAAGCATTACATAGCATATCCATTTTTAGTGTTGTTACATTATCCCCCCCTTAGGAACATTCATCCCCGAATGGTACTACTAACTATCTAGCGTAATGCCAGTCAGATCATAACATAAATACTATCCACAAACAAGCAATAGCAACAAAGAATGGAATGATAAGGAAACGTAGACTTAAGAGTAGGAAGTCTAACCTCAAGAGCTGAAAAGATGAGGGTAGCGGTATCTCATATCGGCCTCGGCCTCCCACATAGCACCCTCAACAAGATGATTCACTGTGGAAATCTTCTTGTTCCTTAGCCCCTTGACCTGTCTGTCTAAAATCTCAATAGGTACTTCCTCATACGACAAGTCTTCATCGACCCCCAAACCTTCAACACGTAGACTCGATGTTTGATCACCTAGGCACTTCTTTAACATAGAGACATGAAAAATTGGATGAACAGAAGCTAGCTACGCAGGCAATGCCAACTCATAGGCCACCTCACCTACACGTTGTAGGATCTCATATGGCCCAACATACCTCGTACTCAACTCCCCCTTCCTGCCAAACCTCATCACCCCCTTCATAAGTGATATCTTCACATAGACCTGGTAACCAACATCAAACTCTAAGGGCCTTTTTCGGTTGTCTGCATAAGACTTCTACAGAATGTAAGCAGTAGCCAACCTGTCTCTAATCACTCTGACCTTCTATAAGGACTCATGAATGATCTTTTGACCCAAAATGGATGACTCTCCAACCTCGAACTACCTAACTCCAGACCTACACCTTCTACCATACAACGCCTCAAACGGTGCCATCCCTATGCTGGAGTGATAGCTATTATTATACGAGAACTCTATCAAGGACAGACAATCGTCCCAGCTACCCCTGAATTCAATCACACACGCCCTCAACATATCCTCCAATGTCTGAATGGTGCGCTCTACCTACCCATCAGTCTGAGGATGAAAGGCAGTACTAAGCTTTATGTGCGTGCCTAAGTTTTTCTGGAAGGATCTCCAGAAATATGAAGTGATTCAGCTCCTCTATTTGAAATGATAGAGAAAGGAATCCCATGCCATCTCACAATCTCATCAATGTAGAGTCTCGCATAATTCTCGGCTCTATAAGTAGACTTCACTGGGATAAAGTGGGCAGACTTAGTCAACCTGTCCACAATAACCCATATGGAGTCAGGTTTTCTCTTAGTCTTCGGAAAACCAACCACGAAGTCAAGATTAATGGCCTCCCGTTTCCAAGTTGGAACCTCAATAATCTGAGTATGACCGCCTGACTTAAGATGTTCTGCCTTAACCTGTTGACAATTATGACACTTGGCCACATATTCTGCAATGTCCATCTTAATGTCATCCCACCAATAGATCTGCTTAAGTTCATGATACATCTTGGTGGAACCTGGATGTATGGAATATTTGGAACCATGGGCCTCTGCAGTGATCCTGGTTCACAAATCATCCATATCTGGTACACACAGCCTATTTTGGAACATAAGTATATCGTCATCTCCCAAAGCAAAAGACTCATTAATCTTAACCAACACTGAGTCCTTCAGCTCCATCAACATAGGATCCAGATGCTGACCCTCCTTGACTTCAACTACTAAGGATGTTTCAGAACTAGGTTGAACTGAAACACCCTCACTAGTAGAGTCAACTAACCGCACACCCAGTATGGCCAGTCTCTGTATATCATTCACCAACTTCTTCTTCTCATCCTCAACGTTGGATCTACATTCCATGCTCCTCCTACTCAAAGCATCAGCTACAACACTAGCCTTACCTGGATGGTAGTGGACATTCATGTCCTAGTCCTTCAAAAGCTCCAACCACCTCCGCTAACGTAGATTAAACTCCCTATGTGTGGAGATGTACTAGAGACTTTTGTGGTCTGTGAACACATCCACATTCACTCCATACAAGTACTGTCTCCACAATTTCAGTGCAAACACCACAACTGCCAACTCCAGGTCTTGAGTAGGATAATTCTTTTCATGAACCTTGAGTTGTCTGGACGCATAACCTATCACCTTACCACCCTGCATAAGAACACAACCCAAACCAACCCTAGATGTATCTTAATAAATAGTGTAATTCTCACCACACTTAGGCAAAGTGAGCACTGGGGCTGAAGTGAATCTGTCCTTGAGCTCCAGGAAACTCTTTTCACAAGTCTCTGTCCATTCAAACTTGGCCTTCTTCTTAGTCAAAGATGTCAGTGAGGCAGCAATGGAAGAAAAAACCTCCATGAACCTGCGATAATAACCAGCCAATACCAAGAAGCTACAAATATTTGTGGGAGTAAGAGGTTTTTTCCCATTCTTAACAGCCTCAGTCTTCCTGGGTCTACTTCCGCACCTTTGTCGGACACAACATGACGCAGGAAGGTCACTAATCTAAGCCAAAATTCGCACTTGCTAAATTTGGCATACAACTGATGTTGTCTAAGTACCTGCAAGGTTAGTCTCAAATGTTGTTCATGCTCTTCCTTGGTCTTAGAGTAGATGAGAATGTCATCAATGAATACTATGACGAAAGAGTCAAGGTATTCACGGAAGACCCTGTTCATGAGATCCATAAATGCAGCAGGTGCATTCGTGAGACCAAATGACATAACTAGGAACTCATAGGTAATATAACAAGTACGAAAGGCTGTCTTTGGGATATCTCAATCTCTAACCCTAAGGTAATGGTACCCTGAACAAATATCAATCTTTGAGAAGAAACTAGAACCTTGAGTTGGTTGAACAAGTAATCTATTCTGGGAAGTGGATACTTATTTTTGATAGTGACTTTGTTGAGCTCTCGATAATCGATACACATTCTAGGGGTTCCATCTTTTTATTTAGAAACAACTTTGGAGCGCCCCAAGGGGATATGCTCGGCTGAATGAAACCTTTATCAGCGATATCTTTTAACTGCAACTTCAACTCTTTAAGTTCAGCTGGAGCCATTCTGTAAGGAGGAATTTAAATTTGTTTAGTATCGGGTTCTAAGTCGACACCAAAGTCAATCTCTCGACGGGGAGGAACTCCAGGCAAATCATCAGGAAATACATCTTGGAACTCATTCACTACAGGCAATGAGTCTATGGAAGGAATGTCATGATCTAAATCATTAACACTCACAAGATGACAGAACAACCCCTTGGATATCATTTTATTGGCCTTAAGGTTCGAAATCAAGGGATTAGGACGACTCGAGTTGTACCCCTCCCAGACCAGCTCTTCTTCATTAGGGAAGCAAAATCTCACAACCCTACTACGACAATCCATACAAGCATAACAACTAAGAAACCAGTCCATGCCAAGATTAACATCAAAATCATGCAATGGTAACTCAACCAAGTCTACACACATAGTCTTACCACATACAACTATTAGGCAATCCTTGCATACTCTATTAGTTCTTACATTTTCTCCTAAAGGAGTACTAACCAATACAATATCATGCAAAACTTCAAGCAATATCTCAAAAGTGGGAGCAAGTAAAGGAGATACAAAGGAAAGCATAGACCCTCGATCAAGTAAAGCATAAACAGAAGTTGAGAATACTTGCAGCATACTTGTGACCACATCAGCGGACTTCTCCTTCTCCTCCCTGCCCTTCAGGGCATAGAACCTGTTCCTCTTAGGAGGCTCGGCTACTTTTTCACCCTGTGGATTAGGCCTAGGCTGCGCATTACCTCCAGCCTGACTCTTGTTCTGTGGGAAGTCCTTAACCATGTGCCCGCTCCTACCGCAACCGAAACAGACATTAGTGCCTTATCTGCACTCTCCACTATGAGCATGTCCACACTTAGAAAAGTTCTTTCAGGACGCTGCATATCACCTCCATCGCCCTTCTTGGGCTCGGGTATGCCTCCTTTAGGTGTTGTACTCCTCAGAAAGTTAGAGTTCCCTGAACTCTGTTGCCCCTTTTTGAATCTGGGCTGCTCGCAGACGCCAAAATTGTTTCTGTTGCCTCCATTGCTAGGACCTGCCTAATCATGAGGCTTAGGCCTCCTAGTATCACGGACACCCCTCTTCTTTTTGTTGTCCTCCACCTGCTGAACTGGCACCATCGACCTTGAGAGGTCCATGTTATCATGTAGCATCTAGCCCGACAATCCTCCTCCAGATCTCCGGTGATTCCTGTGAGGAACCTGCTCATCTCATCCCTACTGTTAGATACAAGGGAAGTAGTATACCTTTATAGTTTAACAAACTTCAGGGAATACTCCCTGACTGTCATTGATCCCTGCTTAAGGTTGATGAACTCCTCAACCTTGGCCTCCCTCATCTCCCTAGGAAAGAATCTCTCCAGGAAGACTGTCTTAAATAGCTCCTAAGTGACCGGAACTTCGCCCAATGATCATCTATCCTGCCATATCTTGCACCAAGTCTGTGTAACATCCTTAAGTTGATAGGAAGCCAACTCAGCTTTCTCTGTATCCGTGGCCCCCATGGCCACAAAAATCTTATGTACCTCATCCACAAACTCCTGGGGATCTTCTAAAGTCTTGGACTCTGTGAAAATATGAGGATTCATCCTCTTGAAGTCTCATAGCCTGTCAGCCATGCTTCGAACCGGTGGGTTTTACCTTTTTAATATTTTGCCGATTGACCTGGTTAGTCATGGCCAGGGCCTACATAGTGATGGCCTGTGCCATCTAGGACAGAGATTCTCGCACCTCCGCATCAGTAAACCCAACAGGGTTAACTGACATAGCCTCTCCTTCAGCTGGAGCCTGGGGTGAAACTTTATTGTCCCCAGCAGCTACTCCTCCTCTCCTCTGACCGATATTTCTCCTAGTATTCATTCTTTGAAAACAACAGGATTGATGTTAGACACGCTAAAAACATAAGGAAATCAGACAATAGGAAAAGGCACGATAAGATCAGAAGAAGGGAATTTTACTACGCATCATGTAGTTTCTAATTCTGGATAGTGGTGCACTTCACTACCATGACTTAGAAACTACTCTATGTGGTTGATGTGAATTTATTATCCTCGAAATTTAACTTTGCTTTGATACCAACTTTGTCACGACCGGAGTTTAGACCCTAGAGGAGACCGGCGTCGTTGACCTCTCAAAGGTCGCAGAGAAGCCTACATACATCATCGATACTTCATCTAGGTTAATTTTAGCGGAAAATTTGAACTTTTTGTTTCTTAACATACATGTAAGTCATTCTACTTAAACTCATATACGTTCACCATCAACCATCTAACATTAAGATCATCAAATGAAAAAAATAGTTCAATGCTGCATTAAATGTATACCTGCCATAATGGCACCAATGCAATGTCTTAAAAAAAACGGGAAAGAAACGCTAGTGGAACATACCCCACTAGCTCAATCCTATAACTAAGTTAGAATAAAATAGGCAAGCGTCCTCAGATGCATGAGGGAGTACCAAGTCTGGATGAATGCTTCACGTCGGATGGCTTCAGCGTCGACCTGTAAGCTCTAACGTCCACCTTTGCCTGCACCTAAAAATATAGAGCTGTATGGGATTACTACACACTTGTACAAAGTATGGGTATATGCAAGCACACACCAAGGACATTAATAAGTAAGAATAGATTTTCTCTAACAACATGATTTATGGAAAGTCAAGTCAGTAGACTTGCCGAATTTTGATTAGAAAAGTTAGTGGACCTGCCAAATTTGGATTAGGAAAGTCAGTGGACTTGCCAAATTGGATTAGGAAAGTCATGCCATGAGAGTGACATGCATCATCATACATATTATATTGCACACGGAACATAGCGTCTTACACATAGCACATAACATATTTCACATAGCACATAACATCTTTCATATCATTCGTTCATACGCCATGAGACTTTGGAATCATGGACTTGACATCAAGACTTCCCAAAAAAGAGGGCTCAACATATGGGACCTCAACTAGGGAGTCTTCTTTAGCAATCACAGATTCTGCTTCATTAATTCATACTTACTTCACTTCATACATTCATAAGCTAGTGTAAACAACAGTTATGCCTAGGATGCAGTTTAAGACTTTAATCGGGTTCGCTGTGCAACGATGCTGAATAAACTAGTGTCATTACTTAAGTCTAGCTCACCTCTTGATTATCCTATCCTAACACCTTTGGTATCATTCATTTTATATGTGCATCATTTGAGGCTTGCCTCATTCATTCATTGGGGACTTTAACTTTAACTAACATAAATCATGAACATCATGAAATCCAGTGTCTGCCCCAGAACGAAAAAAGTTGGTATCACCGGCCAAAGTGACCCAAAACATGCTAGTGTATATAGGTAATTGAACGCTGCTAGATCCCAATATTTGCAGTATAGGTTCAAAGACTAGGAGATATAAAGAGACCCATACCCCGCATGTCGGACAATCTTATCTCATGAGAGTAACATGAACCTCCGCCCTTCCCAAAGGAAGGCATCACTGCTCATATCTAGCCTATAGGTGCTCAGTATAAAGTTCAATTACATTCAACTCATACATCATGGAAGCTGGCTTCTAGTATGAGGACATCATAGCTCATTGGATGATTTCTCATCTCATCATTAGTATTAAGTATGCATTAAATTCAATACTTTCATTAGAGTGTTTATAGAGACAGGTCTTTTTATTAACTTTACACTCTCATAGGTGAGTACGTTTTTGTAAAATTTACTTAGGTTCATTTGAGATTGCTCTAATATTTCACGTTAGCCTCTTATCATATTGCAACCTCATTTATTAACTTTAGCACATTTGCTATTCATAATTACTCACCCCTTTACGTGAATGTTCATTTCATTGTATGCCAATGCACTTGGCCATTTAGTGTGTTTCACACTCTTACTTGACCCTTCTAGGGTTTTATCATTTCGTTACATACATCTTAGGTTCACTTACTTTAAAAGTATGCTAGACTTATGGGTCTATACATACAAGCCACGAGGCTTCATTCATAGTTCGTTTAAGTGATTCATATCTTCCTAAGATTAGGTGGTACACGACTTATACATCTTGTAAGTATGCTAAGATCTCGATTTCTATCTATGTAGGCAACATTATTTTAAACATATATTCACTTATGACTTAGGTATCGATACGGAATTTCGTCAAGGGAACCTGATTTTCCAATCCCTTGGACAACAGTTATATATTTATTCATTTTGGTTTGATCCATACGGCTAGGGGACCCAAGATCGAGCCCCAACGCCTTCATTTCATTTTCCGTGATTTATCTCTTTATTTTTCGTTCATTGGGACATAGAGGATGTGGGATCGAACCACAACAACCTCATTTCCTTTTATTTTCTTTTCTTTTAATTCTCTCCTTCTTGGTTGAGAGAGTGTGGGTTCGAACCCCCATAGCCCCACTTCAATTTTTTCCTTAAATTTCCTTTTATTCTGCCTAGAGGTTGTGGGTTCTATTCCCACACACCTCAACCTTTTATTTTTCTTTTAATTCCTTAAATATGAGAGGTAGTGGTTCGAACCCCACTCCTCTCATTTCTTTATTTCTGTTTTTAACTTAGGGAAAATCGGCTAAGGGCACTCGAGTTTGAATCACGTGTGCCTCAATCAATTTTTTAATCTTAATTAATTATAATATGCCTTAGTTAAATTCACCAACTTTTCAGTTAAGGGTACCAATGTTCGATCCCCCTTTGACCCCATTTCTTTATTTTCATTTTTTGAGCTTTTTACGTGTGAGGTCTCTGGTTCAATCACTAGTGACCTCACCTATTTTCATTCACTAAAAATCTTTTGTTGTTATCATTGAATTGCCCAAAACTAAGTTAACACAATGCTGTTAATTTTTATCACATTTTTGCAGTTTATTTTCTCACCTCTTTCACGTTCAATGTGTATACATTTGGTGTAGTTGTTAGTGAGTTTTTTAAGTGCATTTTCAAGATCACATTCGATAAAGAGTTTGCACTCAAATAAGCATTTTTGCATCACTTATGAACATCACGATTTAAACAAGTTTGTTCACGTGAAATACAACCATAAACATGTCATTCGATGCTCCAATCCATGTCCAAGAGCGCGGCAACACACACTTTGCACACATACTTATCACATAGTCTTGGAAAAATATACTTTAATAATCACATAAATCCGAACACACATACATGAACATGATTATCACGAAAACACATTACATCCCTAATTTCTACCAACAAACATACCCAACCTATCAATCAATGGGAGCTTATGACAGGGACATGCAACGGGGAACAACCTAGTTTTTGGAATATATTCATATTAGTCCTAAGGGTCTCCTAGGAAAGGGATAAAGAGTAAGAAAACCCATAACTTACTTTGACGTTCATACCTTGAACGTGCTGCCCAAATACCTCCTCCAACTCACGTCCAAATCCGAGCTTCAACACAAAACTTTGACGGGAAAACCCTCCCTGTGCCTAACGTTTTTGGATATGTTTTGATTATATTTTTAACGTGACTGTTCTTCAAGTGTGAAGAACTTTTAGTTGCTGATCAGTTATTGTATTTTGGCAGAGATAACGTGAAAACAAAGAGAGGTTTTGACGTGAGAGAGAGAGAGAGTTAAACGTGAAAGGTTGTTTAGGCTTAGGTAAAGACTTAGTCAAACTAGGACTCTTTCAAACCTTTCAAAAAATCTGATTTTTTCCTTTTTCTTAAATAATCTAATAAGTATTAAATAATTAAATTAATTTACCAATTTAATTAAACCAATTAAAATCATTGCTTCCACCTAGGTTCAAACTCGAGTGGAGCCAGACTTCACTAAAAGGACAATTTTTGGGCCTCTCTCCCCAAAATGCCCTTCCACCTTATTAATTAAATAATTAATTACATATTTAGGATAATTACGATACTATGCTGGAAAAAGACCATTTTACCCCTAGACCCTCCAAACATAAGATTTCCCCTTTTTAAATCCGGTAAAGGTTCATTCGGATAAATCTTCATATTCGGGAGCCCTACATGGCTGGACCCAACCTTTAATAGCTCAACTAATTCTCCAAGTTAGTTGGCTTGCCTGTCACAAGGGTTCAGACGTATGGTTCTACGCGCATCAATCCGTGTGAACCCCGTCTAATCATAGGCATTCTAGACACATTAAGCATTACTTAGCATATCCATTTTTAGGGCTGTTACACTGAAGCAGCAGAAAAAAAACTAAATGGGTTGAATTAGATTGATGAGTTTCGCCTAAAGTCTTATAAAAGTTCAGCAATCTATAAAGAGAAGATGAAGAATTCTCACGACCAAAAGATTGAAAAAACATAATTTGCAGTTGAGAATTTGGTTCTTCTTTTAAACTCCAGGCTACGCTTGTTTCTGCGCAAACAGAAATCCAAGTGGACAGGGCCATTCCTCATCAATAAAGTGTTCCAACATGGAGCTGTTGAGTTCGAGAATAAGGAAGGCGCAAAGCTCACAATCAAGTGGCAAAGAATAAAGATCTATCTGGGGCATTCGGAGAGTGTGCATGAAGTGCTTGAGGCCTATATCTTGATAAATCTCAATAATCAAGGGGCTTGTGTCGTGCCTCAACGTTAAGTCAAGCGCTTCTTTGGAGGCAACCCAAGGTGTATCCTCTAACCAACAATAGGTTTTCGTTTTCCTTGTAGCAATAGTCGTAATTTTATTTCGTTTGTTTTTCATTATTTTATTATTGCTTGTGTGTTACTGTTAGGTAGAGATTCCCATAGGGTCCGTGTCAGAAAAGTGTCCGAAAAACACAAAAAGAATTGGCTATTGAGTGTTTCATGTGCAGGGAGCAAAAGCAAAATCTGCAGAAAATGGTTTGGTGTAGAGGTCTATAGACCCCATCAACGGACATTCATTCCATCGATGAACTGTCGATTGTGTCCGTAGATCCCAGGTATGTTCCACAATTTTTTCTAAGTCTCCAAGTGATCGACGGTCCCATTCGACGGAACGTCGATGGGGTCTCGTAGGTCCAAATCTAACAGTGATCCGACCCGACCTGGGCAGCCTTATAAAAAGAAATAACGGTTCAATTCATCCCCATTTCCATTTCATTTAAAATTCCCTTCCATAACCATTTCATTCCATTATTTCCTTCCTATTTCACTCAAATTCAACCTCCCCAAATCCCAAATCACTCAACCATCAGAATATTTAGTTCCCAAACTTTCCATGTCTTCCAAATTCTCTGTTTCTTCATTCTCAAGAGGTGGTTGATCGAGGTTGGACACGGAAGCTACTTCTTTCAAGTCCCTCACAACCACACCACCGCTAAGAAAGGTACTTTGATCTCATTTAAACTTTCAATTCTCGTTCATAGTTATAAATGGGAATCCGGAAGTGGATCTTCATCTTGGGATTGAATGAAGTGAAATTGTATGCTTAAAAATGCGTAGTTACTCCCATAAGGATGATGGACAGTGATTGTGTAGCGAAGTTAACAAGTTAAATCTTTAGTTTGGCTGAATGTTCTTACTTAGGGTTCCTTTTTCTCCGTAAATTAAATCTAATTGTTGCATAAATTAGGAACCCTAGGAATGATGAACTTGTAACGAACCGCAAGTACCACTTAGAAGTTAGGAAGAACTCTTGGATCGTCACAAGGCGTACTTGACCCTTTGGGGTCTTGTATAAGCCCTTTAATTATCGTTCATTACATTAAGGCATGAAAAGTAGTGAAGAATTAAAACTTTACACGACATTTAATATAAAATGGAATTCTTTCATAAATACTAAGAAAACCCCATCGTCGCAAGTCAACTTAAAGACACGCCATAATATCTTCGGGACACGACCCTTTACATTTGAAGGAAAAATACATAATAAGTCTTAAATAACAAACTAAGAAATAGAACCATGCCCTTGAATATATGGGGAAATACTTAGCATTGAGAGAGTCTTTCCCAAGCTTGTCTTCTAACTTCAACCTTGCATCCAAACCTATACTTTTAGAGTATAGAAAAGTATGGGGTTAGTACAAATAATAGACTATGTATGGAATATGCAAAAACATTCAAAAAGGGACATTTTATGAAAATAAGCTTTCATGCAAGATAAGTAAAACCTTCATGAATATAAGAGTAAAATAACATAAGAATCATTGTTTAACGCTTACAAAAGGATTTCCATAATTTTAACAAAAAAAGACACTTTATAGTAAGTTTTCAAAATCTATAGTAAACTCTTGAAATATTGTGTGAACCAAAATAAATACAAAATAGTGAACTTCCAAGGTCAAGCAAAGAGGAAGTGAACTCATTTCCATAGGAGTTTCCCTAGCTAAGGTTATCCTAAGACTCACGCAAGTAAGACATGAAGGAAACTCACATACACCTCCTTCAATACACACCAAGTTGATCCCCAAGACTACCCCTTCTAGGCTTACTCACCTCAGGAGAACAAGTACCCATTCAATGACACAACATTAGAAGAATGCCCAAACAATACACCAACACTTCCCTTTCGGAATGCCTACTTAGTGTAATCAGTATACGGCGTCCCATTCCACTACCTACCCTAATTAGTACAATTTTTTAGAAGACTTAACTCATTTAATTCATATAAGACTCACCAAGACTCCTCTTTTAGAACGCCTACCTAGTGAAATGAATAGATGGCGTCCCATTCCACCACCTACCCTAGGTAGTACACTCTTTTAGAAGACATAGTATTTTCAATTCGTATAAGATCACCAAGACTCCCCTTTTGGAATGCCTACCTAGTGCAATGGATAAATAGCTTCCCATTAAACTACCTACCCTAAGAAGTACACTCTTTTTGAAGACTTAGTACATTAATTACTTATGTGGGGGTTAGCTTAACTGACATGGACCATGAGAGCTAAACATGGAATTCCGATACTTCCCTTATTGGAGAAGGGTCCCCCCACTTCCCTAGAGTGAGGTCTTTCCTTAAGCTTCTACATGGCTTTCCCAATAGCTACACATATGTGGGTGCATAGTCAAGGGATAAGGAGATTGCTACTAAGTAACTCATTCTCTACTAAGGAGGAATTCTCATCTCAAGAGGTATATTAGAATAAAAGATCTCAACTCATGAAGTGTAACCACCGCTTGTTCATATCCTCTCGGTGCTAGGCATAATACCCATGGATTCTAAACATTATATATTATAGGCTAAGGATAACTAGTGAATACCACATCTCAACACACGGAGGGCATTCATCTTTTGACCTATCTTAGAAATATCTTAGGATGTAGTGAGGTTGCTAGTAAGTCATTCATCTTAACTTATGAAGAGCGTTCACCCCAAAACTCCCCTTTTGACTTAACTTAGATTTATTCATTCATTCAAGTGTCTGTGTGTGTACATGTGAACACACCTTTCACAATAGCATTATTTCATTTACATTCAATTATATACATGCTTAGACCTTCATTCATCATAGTACACACTTTAACATGCTTTTCTTAATCATATAATTCATCTTGACATAATTTCTAGCTTACTTCTTATAATAAGCTTCATAAGTCACATTAACAATGATAACATCATAATCATTTTACTTCACATAATATGCCTTCATGGCCTCTTTCTCAATACAAAAGTAACTTTTCTTTCATACAATTCAAGCTTCATAATACGCATTACAAGAAACATCTTCATTATGACTTTATTCCACACATTAGGCCTTCAAATCCACTCTTAAAACACACACCAAGTATATCCAAATTCATCAAGTAAACACCTCCACCAAGAAGGTGAACCATACCACTCAAGAGCATTTAAAAAATAAATATAAACAACATTACCAACTTACCGTTTATCGAAGATTCCATCACCTATAATAATTTTTTGCAATTTGGAGATCGCCACAAAGTTCATCAAATGTTAGTTTGCATCATCACCAGCTTCACACCTTAACATACCTTTTTGATTCAATAGTTGAATCATAGTGATTGTGATTGTTAACTTTAACACCTGGAGGTAGTGCAGGTAACACTATTACTCTAGTGCCTCCAAATCATCAAAGTGTAGGCCATCCTCTTCATACATCATGTGAGTTAAATGTTTTACTCTACTGCTTGGAGCTATTCTTTGGCGGTGGGGAGAAATTATTCCACCCACTACTATTTTTTCATCCAGTACCCTAGCTGGGTTATTCACAACATTTGGGTGAATATATATTAAAATGGTTTCAACTTCCAATTCAAATATCTATCTCTGCGCCTCAAGTTCTTGTGTGTTCATCGTTTTGCAGATTGTTTTCTAGAGTTATGGATTATATGGGACAAATGAGGTTCCCTTACTTCTAGTATTTGGTATACACAATCTAACTCACCTGAAAGTGACACAGACAAAAAGCAAAATGTAAAATTAGGAAATCTAACTACCACCGAAAGTCTTACAAAAATTTGATGGGTCCAAACTTACACCTCTATTAAGTGCTATAAATGGTCGAAGTAAATTTACATAATTCAACATGAGTTGAGGTCGAACCCACTGGTAATTTCTTTATAGAAGTGATTTCACTTTCAAGTTTACTCAAATATCATTATTGTTTCCTAGATAAACAGATATGAAAAGTACAATTTTTTTAGTTTTAAATGGTATAGTAACAAATATTGGCAATACAAATCCAGATTTACAATTAACAGTCTTAAGTTATAAAGTTGATTCAATGATTAAGTAAAACTAGAATTGTGTTCCCAGTGACTCTACATCTAATGCTCTTCCATATTTGAGTTTCTGGAAATTAATCTCTATAAAATACATGTAGAAAACTTTATTTGACACTTCTCAATATACTCAAATAATTTTCTCTCAGGTCCTTTCGGTCCTAGAGTGTTACTAACTTTACCCTCGCATACAATGGTGTTAAAGTTCTTTTCTCTCTAACTCAAACCTTAACTCCATTTCTTTAGGCTAATTTATCTCTTTCGTAACCATCATTTTTATTTTGAAAAAGTTAAATATACAAGCTCACTCTAATGCGTGCACTCATAAGAATACATGAATGACGAAAGCTAAACTACAGTTTGTAATCACAAAATGCCTTTCACTCGTTTTAGGAAATCACATTTACAATTATGTCATGGATCCCACAACCCCAATTGTGGTGTTTATCCACTCACGATTTAACGTAAATATTCAGAAATATAAAATAAAACCATGCTTAGAAAGTACTTACACGAATAAAAAAATAAAGGAACCACTTTTATAATTCAAGAACTGGAATTCCAAACTTCAATATTAATTCAATGTTCAAATCAAAAATCAAAATTTCTGAATAATTGAAACTTGTTCTTCGTTCAACGTCAGATAACATAAAGCATAAAAGACGACCTAATTAATTTTAATAACTATTTTACAAAAGAGTTCTACTCGAAGTAGGACTGAATTATTCGTCCCTTCACTCCCACTTCTACGACCCATCAAGGGCTTCACTGTCTGTGAAGCCCTTTGTGGTCTTCACTTAAATTTACCCCTAATAGGTTCTCAAGACCTGTACACTTTATCGTCACCATGGACAGTACTATGGCTCTTTATAATGAGCACAATTCGTGTAGTTATCCCTGGTCTTCACTTGATCCATTCTCTCTTCAACTTTTCAATGCCCCTTCACTATATCAATTACCCCAGACAACATCATGACTCGTGACAATTACCACGGTCTGTGTATTTATTTGTGGTCTTCACTTGGTCAATTCCATTTTTTAACTTTTCCTTACCCATCCACTAGTTCACCTTGATGATTGGCACCACGGACCATTATGAGGACCACAGTCTTTGAGGTTGATCGTGGTATTTACTTTGTCCAACAAAAACTCTACTCCTACAATCCTTCATATAAAAAATTCTTCCTGACATGCACCACGGTTCATGACAAGGACTACGACCCATTTAGGTGCACATGGTCTTCACTTGATCACCATCATCTTCTGCTTCTTTCTTCATTTTTTAACACAAGCAAGAATTTGTCTGCACATTCAATAAACACATCAAAGCATAAAAAGATACACTCAATTATAGTATTAGTATTTACTTTTCAAGCATTAATTGTGCCACGATTTCGCAGCACATCACGCTCCTTGTGGGATTAAACCCTAATTCAGTTAGTTGGGTTTTATACTGATATACGATCGTTGATGACCTAAAATTTATTCAGGTGTTTTTGGAACGTTAAAATCAGTACAATAACACGAGGTTGGAGAAATAAGAATCAGATACATTCATATAAAGTATCAAATACTCACTAAATTATTTAACACCTGTTGATACATTATTTTAATCATCCATGGCAACTTTAGTTTTATGATACATTCATAAGTGTATTAGATACATTATGATTAAACTTCAAAATCTCTTATTCATAAATAATATAGTATTAGTTTCATCCATTGACTCATTATTATTTTATTGATACACTAATTTACATAAAAAGTCGATATATTAAAGAATCAAAAAGGCATATATGATGTATCAAAACCTCCATCCACAAGAGATGCTCTTATTGAAGGAAGTGTATCTAGGGAAGTTATTGTAAATACAAGTTTATGTATATGACATATTTACTTATTTAATGTATCATTATTACAAAATATTTTGTAAAACCAGCCAGGATGATGTTGTACAGGGAGTAGAGTTAAGTATCATATACATTTAATTAAAGTATCAATATTCTGAAAAGTATATCACTTTTTTGATACGTCAGTTCAATCATCCAATTTCAACTTGAATAGTATGATTTATTCTTAACTTTTTCTAGATACATTATGTTGATACTTAATAAAAATATTTATTCACAACAAATGTTATATAAGTTTCAGCTTTTGATACATTATTATTTCACTTATACACTAATATACATAGTATATTGACATATGAACGGATTAAAAAGTTGGCAAGGATGTATCCAAGGAAGTTATTGTATATACAATTTTTGTATAAATCTATTTACCATTCGTTATATCATTTTAACAATTTGTTTGGTTTTAACTAATCACGATGATGTAGTAGAGGTTGACACCAAAAAATCCGAACAAGTAACTGTGGATCAAAATATTGCTGATAAAATGCAATATAACATCCCACATTCTTAAAAAGTGTCAGTAAACATTGATTGAGTAAATTTAAAAAATATTCGTCGTGTATTTAGAAGTTAGTGAATGATATTATTATTTTATTATTGGTCAAATCAATATTGGATTCCATCATATCGACAACCATTTATTGTGGAACCCAAGAAGCTATAGACACACTTATTTTTGGACTTCAAACTCCTTCGAATGTTCAATCGATAAGTGATGTCATGTAAGATACGTTAACTCAAACATACCAATCGATGTCATACAGTAAGTTAGCCATGGAAATATCGGGCAATAAGATGGTCGTGTATGAACTATCAAACACCCATATTTAATAAAATAGGATTCCATCAAATATTTTTTTCACCCTATTTGATTGAATTTGAATTCAATGACAAAGGAAAACAGAAGTTTGAAGAAGAAGTTCGTCCGATCTCCCTAATTTATGGATGTCGTATTTCTTACAAACGTCCATTAAATTTAATGGAAGAATATTCCAGTGAATTTCTAACAGCCTCCTTGAAACTCATGATAACAAGAAAATAACTCTTTAATATTCTATATTGTAAAATAATATATATATATATATATATATA